>NW_028319228.1:9091944-9255833 GCF_062004578.1 Staurois parvus | reverse complement strand
CTGTTCATAATACTACTGATTTTAAGTTTTATCCTTAAAGTGGTTGTAAACCCTTACATACAGTACTGTATACCCAGTGAAGTGACTAGCCTCAGGTGATACACAGAGAAGAAACAAATCCTCATACATAAATTGTACCTGATTATCTGCAGCCATCTGTCCTGTACATCCATTCAATGTTCAGAATTTATAGGGGATCTTTTCGCTCTGAAAAACAAGGGGCAGGGAGCTGAAGGTACACTCTGCAGAGTTCAGTAAGAGTTAATTGGAGGCAAAGGACACACCCCTCTTCACACAGCACACAGGAACAGAGCTGAGGCTGTTAATCACAGGCTGTGTACAGGAGCTCCCTACCCTGTCACCTCTTTTCTTTTGATGTCAGGAAGACATGTCAGATGTGACTCATACTGATATCAGAGGAATGAGGCAGCAGACAGAAATGACACTTGTAGGTTTATTTACTAAAGCTGGAGAGTGCAAAATCTGGCTCAGCATAGAAACCAATCAGCTTCCAGGTTTTATTGCCAAAGCTTAAATTAGAACAAGCTAAGGTTAAAAGTTGATTGGTTTCTATGCAGAAGTGAGCCTGATTTTACATTTTCCAGCTTTAGTAAATAAACCCCTTGGTGCTCTGGATTGAGACAAGTACACACTATAGTGGAATGCTTTGTTTATATTTATTGTCAGAGATGTACAACCACTTTAAATAAGAAACTTTTCAGATTTAAATTTTCATGATCAAAGGTCATTGATGGTTGGAACCCCTGACCAAATATAGCAATGTCAGAATGTATCAGTTCATGTGGCAATAACCCTATGATTTTACATTGCCTGCCTAAATTATTTAATTTTTTTTTCACAAAAGAAGGCTTTATTGGAAAAGTCCTGACATACAAGCCAGAGAAAACAGCATAATACAGTACAATTAACAATACATTGCAGTATACAGCAATATAGGAATGAATAGGCCGCTTCGTTCAGACATAGGCTGCTGGAAACTACCGAAAGCAAATTGTGAAATAAGCTCAATATATCTTGCAATAAATGTAGAACATATATATGTATCTAAATAATGCTTAGGAAGAGCATTTCAGCAGGATACATTCAAAGCTAACAAAAAGTGAGCAATCACTTGTTGAGCCGCATAATTTCCTGAGTGAAAATACATAATTATACCGATATGATCACGACTTTCCAAAATTTGCTAAACCAGTGGAAATGGAGGCTAACAGGCATCTACGAGGTATCTCGCAATTTCGTATATAACATCTATTTTAATTTTTTTAAGGATATATAAGGCTGTTTGATTCAAACATTTAAAATATACCTGATGAGAATTATTATTATATGTTGACAAACAGACAAAATATAATTTAAAAAACTTTTTTTGTAATTTTTTTAAAACTCTGTCTTTAATCTGCACAGAAACATAGATTCACATTTAGGTGAAGCCTGCAAAGTTTATTCATGACATAGTTGACATGGTGATCACATGAGCAGAACCATGAATGTTTGTAGATGCTGGGAGCTGTCAGTGACAGCATGGTCTCTGAACTATTAAGCCTGGCATGAAAGAAATAGTATGTATAGGTAGGCTCTCGGTGTAGCACAGAGTAGGTGAGTATAACATGTTTATAATTTAAAAAAAAAGTTTTGCTTTAATGTTGAGGATAAGCACAAGAGCCAGGCAAATCAGTTTTTTGTGAGGAGGTCCATTGTGGCATCCCACTCCTGTAAAATGTTTGTTCAGAATAACTGAAACTCTTTTATCCTTAAGCCCCATGGTGGGGCAGTGGCCTTTCCAGTGGAGCTATTAAATAATCTTAAAATGTATTTTAATATATATATATATCCCCCATGACTTTTGAAATCGCACTTTTAAAATTCTTTTCTGTTTTTGCATTTCTGCAGGTGTCATAACTGTTGCTGTATTCATTCTGCTATGCATTGCTGGCATAGCAATAAGAATATATCTCCAAAAGAATACATATAAAAAGAATGAAGCCAAAGAATCAGAAAACGAGGACAATGTAGAGGCAGCAGCAGCATTGAAAGCTGAAATCAGTATGCAAAATACAATCAATGAAAGTCAAAAAGAATACTTTTTCTAATTCGCTCTCATTGTGTGGCTAAACAATGGGACAGACAGACATTCTTGCTAAGCAAGGGGCACTAGATGAACAACAATATCAAATCATTGTACATGCACTGCAAGCAAATGATGGACTGGATGTGTTTTAAAATGTATATGATCAGCCACGGTGATGTTTAAAGAGCCTTCTAAATCCACTTCCTTTGGGTGGCATCGAAAGCATTCTCGGTGATGGCAATCACTGTATTGTGCACTTTTTAGTTGTTGATAGTTCCAGTTTGTTCTGATGTGACTTTTCAAATCTGCAGATTTCCATACTGAGTTATGAATTTCAGACTATCCTGACGTTTAAACTCTTATAATGTCTGTGTGATTGAAACCTTTTGTTTATGGTACAATCTGATCTGTAATATTTGCTTCAAAAGGGAGAGGTAATTTAGTGTTTTATATTGTGATCTTGTTTTCTGGTTCATCACCAGAAATGCCTCTAAATTATTTATTCCATATTAACGTTTCTTCAAATCAAATAGTACCTTTGTGTAAAAATTAACTACAACTTGTACACATTGGAGTTACTATAACTCGATGATAAACTGCAAATCCTTAAGTTGGCTGTTCAACTTTATTTAATCCAGAAGAAATCAAGACAGCATAAAAAAGCTATATTCATTTATAGAGGTATTTAGAAGAAAAACATAAAATCCATGTCTATTTCTTAAAAATCCATTCAATAAAGTGAGCTAAATTTTATTTGTGATGCATTTACTAATTTTGCACAAATTTACATTATTTTTAATAAATAAACAATAATAAATAAAAAGCAACTCAAGCCACATCTCGATTTAAAACTGTTTACTTGCCAAAAGATGTGTAAGACTGTTCATCTAGCTTTGTGATTCACATACCCCTTCCACACTGCATGCCCAAAGTATTTTTGGTTTTGTTGCATCCTGTGTGTGACAATTCTTTGCTTGGTGAGAAGGCAGGAGACACAGAACGCTGCAAAGCTGAACCAGGAATTAGATGTGCCACCTCTGTGGCTGCACAGTATGGCAGAAGTTAAGGAATCACAAAAGCAGCTGAACTGATTTACACATCTTTTGATAGGTAGAACAGCTCACTTTCCACTTAGCTGTCTGACCAGAGTTCATCTTCAAATGTTGTTTTTGTTGGTGTTTTACAAGCTTATCTTGACTCAATAATTTTATTTTGTTTCTGCTATTTCACATTTTGGAGGATAAAGGGGCCTAAACAATCTAGCTGTGTACTTTATCAAGTTGTACCTGGTAATGTGAGCTTGTGCCCTTATAAAGGTCAGCAGAAAAACAATTACATGTAGTTCTGTGTTTTGGAAGCCCTCATTATTGCATTCAGACATTTGCATCATATTGTACTCTCTTTTTGCGATAGATTGCTGATTCCTTCCATTTCTGTAGAGGAAACAGAATAAATCTGTTGTTGCTCATGCCCAATATTTGCTCTCTGTTTGTGGCCACTTCTACTTGATTAAACCAAACCGCCATTCTTTCTTTGTGCAGAAACTTGGTGAAGCACACTTATAATCTGGGAAAATATCCAAGTACAACCTCTGAACAATAATGCAACCCTCTTGGTGTTTAAAAAATAAAAGTGCCCCTTTACGTCTAAAGTTCTGCTCATTGATATTTGTTATAATAAATACATCTGAAAAGGGATCATAGGTTTGTGTATTACACTGTTGTTGCTGGCTTAAATTTTTACATTATGCACTTTTTTCATCTGTCTAAACTTACTTAGGAAGATCTTCTCTATAAACATGTTTTAGGTGGCTGTACGAGAGGCTGTCACATGACATAAATGATCTTGAGACAGTTTCTTTTGCATGACATCCAAACAGTTGCACTGTTAGGCTTGCATCACTGAAGAGCTGTAAAGTTAATGCTAGTCGCACAGGGGGTTATTTACTAAAACCACATGGTGCAAAATCTAGTGCAACTGTGAATAGAAGCCAATCAGCTTCCAGGTTTTAATGACAAAGCTTAATTGAACAAGCTGAAGTTAGAAGCTGATTGGCTGCCATGCACAGCTGTACCAGATTCTGAGTGCTCCAATTTTAGTAAATCTCCCCCACAATGCCATTGTTTAGATATTCTATTAATAGTTTATTTGGTTTGCTATTTCCTAGTGCATCACTGAATAGTGATAAGTATCTGCACTGTGATACTTAAAGCCCAATTTATTTTTCATTTTAAAACAGCTTAATTATTTCCAGATGCAACAAAACAAATGATATGCAGAATCTCATGGTTGGTTTTCTTTAGAAAGAACTCACATCCTGACAAGAAAAGCATGTTCCCTGCCAGCATGGTTTAGAAAAGGAACCTTGCTCTTTGTCTGGAAGCAGTGGTCTCTCTACAGAGCTCTGATATGCCCGTCTTCTATAAGACCTATGGGTTGGCTTTCAACAAAGATCGTGCTTCCTGCTGATTGGAGAGCTCCATCTCCATATCACAGAGGGCACTTTAAACATCTGCTTAGACAAGTAAGCAATGGTCATTCTCTGTGACAGGTGGGCAGGGGACAGGCGTTTCTACACTTTGCATACCTTCAATGTATTTAGCTAATTTAAACTAGTAGTTCAGTAGGGCTTTAACAAGGGGCAGAAGTAGAAGATTGCCTGACATTCAATGACTAGTTTATTTACCAGGTAGGAAAATAGATCTATTAAACTGAATAACATCTATGTGTATAGTCAATCTTAAAATAAAATAAGTGATAGAGGTTTTTAAAACTTTAAAACATGTTTTAAATCTGAATTAAAATATCCTATCCTGTTCACGCAAAGAAGTTGCCATCCTAGCCACTGTTTGATCTACAGTTGTCCTGGTGCTGCAAATGTGATCAACTTTGATCACCATTTATTTGATGGCTTGACAGTGTGTTTGAGAATTGCCATAAGCACAACAGTAACTGTATCAGGTATCATTCCAGGCATGTGCTGAATTTAACTTTTTTGGGAAACAGTTAAAGCAAAAGTAATCCCTCCTATCCTTTTGTCAGAGATTGCCGCGGCGCTGGTCCCAACGCATGCGCAGTAGACCGTCTCATGCGGGGATTCGGGCGCTAGGACTCAGTCCACCGCGACGACGGAGTTCACGCATGCGTACTGGTGGGTGTGAATGCGCGATTGGCACCAATGACAGCGCAGGGCGCGATATTTAAAGTGCCCAGGGCTGTCACTTGTTGCCGAATGGTCTTTCTGCATATCCTGTTACCTGTGTTGTGAGTACTTTGATCTGGATTGTCTGACCTAGCTGCCTTCTCCTGTCCTGACCCCTTGGCTTGCCTGACTCTGCTCCTGGATGTTCCCCTTTAGATTTGATCTCCTGTTATTGACCCAGCGTGTGACCCGACCATTCTTTGCCCACTGTTTTGTACCTCACCGACCCCCCGGCTACTGACACGGCTTGTTTGACTCTGCCCTTGCTCATTCCTCCATCCATCCATCCATTCATCCCTCAGGGATCCCCGGGTCCCCTCACATTGAATATTTAAATGACCTTTATTTATATGTGCCCTTAATTACTCAGACAAAAGATTGGTTTGGGAGATTAATGATTGACATTGAAATGCAGCATAGACAATCAGTTATTCTCCAAAGTATAATTGGCCAGGGGTATTTTCTTTCATCTATCAACAACATTGTCAGGATTGGGTGACAAATTGTTTAGAAATCTATAGCATCATTGGAAACCATACTTCACAAAGAATTTCTGAATCACTGAGCCAGCTGTACAGTCCGCTTAAAATCCAACTGGATCCCATTGGGACCAAAAGAAAAATCAAAATTACTTTTAGTAAAAATTGATAGAAACATTGATATATCTGAGAATAAGGGCGAGTTAGCTTTCATACAGAAAATGTATTTTATTTTGAGTAAAAATTATTTAAATCTTTAAATAAAAAAAACAACAACACTTGCACACTGTTATGAGCATGGCATACTGTATGAAGTAGTAAAAGCCATATATTGTTTCCCAAATATTTAACTATTGGTTATTCATTTACTGCTAATGCAGGCAGATTATTCCTCAAAAGTACTCCATTAGTTGACTATATTTGATAAGGTTATTGTTATTTGAAATGTGATAAACAATACCACACATATAATTTTTAACTTCATTGTAGAAAATTATTTTACTCAGTAAAAAATTAAACACTGTCTTTTATGGCATTTTGTTTTCTTTTCTAATAAAAATGTGAAACTGAATTAAAAAAACTGGTTATGTATATGTCTATCTATCTATCTATCTATCTATCTATCTATCTATCTATCTATCTATCTATCTATCTGTGTTCGGCAGCTGGGAAACCTCTTTTCATCTTACCAAGAAGTCAAGTGGCTTGTACATTGTAAGAATTTTCATGTCTGCCCTTGAAAGCATAATCTATCAGCTATCTATCATAGTAACAGAATCAGGAGGCAAAGATAGCGTCCAGAAAGTAGGCTGCAGTCAGTAACAGCTGGGCAGTCAACAAATACTGGTACTGGTGGCTTTGGGGATTCTCCAGATGAGGCCTATAAGGTGGAGAGGGCAGATGTAACTAAACTGTCACCGCCACCAACTTGCAATAACACACCGACAGCTTCAGTTCTATGGCCTGCCACCTCATCATCCTCATCACTTAAGCCCATATGGCAGTAAGCTGCAGCTGCAGGAACATTACTACAGATTGTCACCTTCCTCTATGTTACATGTGCTCTAGTCCTCAGCATCAGTTAAAATGCATTTTTGAGCATCCTCCTGCAGCAAGCAACTAATGGTGTGCTCAAAAAAACAAAAATATAAGTGGTTACTGAAACAGACAAAAAGGAAGGTCTATTCACTGTGAATACAATGTATGGTATATACCATGATGGAATTCAAAGTAATGGAGCACTGATGAGCACAGTGAATAGCACGCTCTGTATCCCACCACACTCTCTGTAGTCCATTGGACTTCATTGTGTTGTAGGAGTGGCACTATACAGCACTGCACATAGTGTAACCTGGCCAAACTAAAGGGGCAGGCATGTGGGGACAGAAAAAAGGAAGAGGAGAAGCTGAACAGAAGGGGAGATGAGAGAAATATGCATGGTGAGCAGGTGCAAGAAAGGGAATAAGGAACCCTGCTGCTGGTGAGTGGTTTCAAGTGAGACAGGATTCCCACTGCAGATGACTGCTACAATGTGATCCCCACACCCTACTGCTGGAGACTGCCACTGAGTTAGACCAGGACCCCATTACTGGTGACTGCTACCAAGTAGCACTTCCAAGAAGTCCAGAGACAGACTGTTGCTCAGAATCTTGACTTGGAGACCAATAATCTACTCCCAGGAATGGTATGAGCTATGCTGTGAACACCCTATGAGTCTGAAAAGGAAAGGGAGGAGTAGAAACAAAACACAAAAACACTTAAAGGCATATGACAGTTAATATGACAGTCATGTGAAACATGACAAGGAGCGTGAGCCTAATGTCCTTTTTTCCTGTTCATTAAACTGAACTGAGTATGCCTGAGCATACAGGTACTTAGGGAGTGAGCCCCATGGTCTGGTACAAGACTAACATTTAACAAGTTAATCTCTTGTCTTCTGGGAACTGTTGTTCTTTCTTCAAGGGCCCCAACTGTGCCGGCTAACATTTTCATTTCTTTCATCATTCACTGGCCAGGGTGGCAAAATGGGGACTGTTATAACAAGTTAGGACTGCCTTTATATACTGTTGCTAGGTAAATTCAGATTAGTTCTGTTAATTACTGTTAGACAAAATGCTGCAGGTGTTTATTAATATCTCTCAGAGAAGCATTATTGTCTTATAGATTGTTTGCATTAGCACACCTGCTAATCCCCTCTTGTTTTCGGCTATGCTTGGCCTAAAAAAATATTTAAATTTATTAGGTGAATGAGGTGTGTCATCTTCAGGTGTACAGAGAAATCAGCAAAACAATTCAGCAGGTCCTCTGGGGGTAGCGCTACAATAGCACTGTACAGTGCTCTAGGTAGGTAGCATGGTAAAGCAGCAGTCATCTATCTCTGAAATATCTCTATCAGCTGACCCCATCTCATCCAGCTCCAACACACTGACAAAAGGCTGTTAGGAGAACTGAATTATATGGGGATGGGGCTGACACATTGATAAAGCTCCATTATTAGCCATACTCTGCCAGTTGTCCATGGCTCACAGTTCATGCAATGAACTGTGAGGGATCTGCTTTTAGTGATAAGGCAAACAAACCCAATAGTCTATGCAAAATATGCCTTGAACTCAACAGAAGTCTGCCCCAGCAGAGACAGCAAAGGGGAGAGCACAGAGCATTAGCTCACATACAGTATATAAAAATCTGTGGTCAGCTGCAACTAATAATGAGGTCTTGAAGAAGCCACGTGATCGTGGCTCAACGCGTCAACGTATTTCCGGTCATAGGGGTGACGTACTTCCGGTTCCGGGTTCGGACGCCATCTTTGTACACCTGAATATACCCATAGCACATGGGGAACTGCTTCTCTCTGGTAGTGGAGATGTGAGTACATTTTCTATACATATCTCTGAGTGCATTAAAACAGTGTTGCACTATGGAGGTCTGTTTTTTCTTGCATATGCGCCCTGTGTCTGAGTCCGTATTGTGAGGGGAGTTATTTGAGTGGAACCCAGTGTCTGGAGGAGGATCTTGATTGGGTCGGTGGAGGCAGTGGAGGAGAAAAACACCTGGCAGAGATATATTATACATATATATATAAAGCTTTGTGACCCGCAAGGGTCGAATGTGGAAGGTGAGGGGGCATTTTGGCTATCATTGAGGGGAGTCACGTCAAGATTTTTTCACGAAGAGCACATTGCAGCATGGAGTGATGTCATTTGAACACTTTTATGATTTTGCACAGTGTGGCATCACAATTGATTTTTGTATTTATATTTTATTTAATGATTTCTGTTTATATGTATCACTTTGCACAGTTTAAAAAGTATTAGTTGTTTATCACTATACCACCAGGGACGTATAATTCATATATGGGATATTGCACTAGTTATTTTATTTATATTGATTATTCAGTTTGCACATTGATTTGGGTATGAGATAATTTTCACTTCTTAAGTTGAGCGCTTCACCATATTATATAATTTTGTTTACACATATCTTGCGGTATAGAGAATAGGTGGTAGCAGCTAACTCTTTGGTCACTAGGTTCTGTGGAGCGCAGGAGGATCTCTGCAAATTTAATAATGAGGTCTTGTTACAGATAAGTTGTGGATCTGGGAATGGATGCTTTATCACATTCCCAGCCTTCAGTACTCAGAACAGAACTAGAGCCCAACACCCAGTGTATGTGAGAAAACTAGGAAACACACACTCAAAAACATCTTCCTCTGATCCTGCCAGCCAGTACTTTGCAATACACAGACAGAGAGACAGACTGATACACACACGCACACACAAATATACAATATATAGCAACATTATACAAATACACAAATAATGATATTGATATTACATTGTACTCAATAAACCTATAACCTTATACTGTTGCAAAGGTTTTCTTTGTTAGGGAAGAATGCAATGTTAGAAAAATTTAAAAGTGTAACTTATTATTTAAAAAAAGACAAACTTTATTAGAGTGTAACTACATCAGACCAATACATTTGTTATGTGTCTACACAGTTACTGTATAAAACAGGAAATGGTGTATCATATAACCCTTGGTTTAATGAGTGAGAAGTAATTAACCACTTTCCCACTGTCCTATAGTAGATATACTGCTACAGGGCAGCAGGGGTGTGCAAAATCATGTGTGTATATATATATATATATATATATATATATATATATATATATATATACATGATTCCGCATTTCCATTCACGCCCATGGCTGTCAATCTCCGGGTCCTGGCCGGTGATTACCCGCCGATGCCGCATGATTACTGTGGTGGTTTATGTAAGGGTTTATTCTACTTATAAAGGGCGGTGTCCCTTTCCCTTAGATGAAATATTACAGTGCCTCCAGCCGTTAAAATACGGCAAATATTTAGTGAACCAATAATTTGGACACCTTGATAATTTGATCACCACTTATTATTATACCTTGAATCCTTTTAGCCAGTTTGATTTCGTACCATACACACAAAATTTGCCTTATAATAGATAAATATATATATTTATTTATGTACAAAAATTCTATATATATTAACACAAAACGCAAAAGACTGGTGATGAATGGATATTGATACACACGGTCAAAGATATACTATACCAATATCATACACAATACAGTATTTCTAAATAATGATAAACAAGATTACAATATTTCTGATGATGATAAAGATTAAAATTTAAATTTAGTAATAACTGATAATTTAGAGTATCTCAGAGGTCATTTTCTCACATAACGTGGCCATAGGAATGGGAGAAAATATTCCCTGATAAATTATACTCTAACTAATAAAAATTAATAATTTATGAAATATGTAAATTTGAAATTTGACACCACACAATTTTAGCAGGATCTCTCTATATATATATATGAACACCCAATGCAGTTGTTATCACTCTAAGGTAATTCTTATCATACTAAACAACAGATGAAATATACAATACAAAATTAAATGGACAGTCTCACCACACCCAGAACTTGGACTATGACACCTTCCCAGTGGATTCAGCTGGCAATGGAAACGCCTTCAGAATAATGGCCACAGGGCAAGTGATAGATAGGTAGGGTTGGAAAATGTAGTATGGTATAGATTCAGAGAGTTTAGAGGTTTAGCAAAAAGTTTTTAAAAGTTTGAAAGGATGACAGAGTGGTTATTCAGCAGGGATGGATTTCAGCCTCTTCAGATTTCTTCAGCTTCTTCCTTTGGCTCCAGTGAGATTTTTCAGTGAGTCTTTCAGGTTTTTTTTTTTTCTCCAGGGTTTTTTCTTTAGTCAGTTTTTTTCTTAGTGAGGTTTTTTTTTTTTTAAATGAGGTGCATGGCTTTTTATACCATCTAAACTATTGTTCTAAAAGACCCTCCCAACAGGCTTTTTGATTGGCCGGTCGAGAAATGTATGTACCTAAGCTATCTCTCACCTGTCCACTAGGTGGCAGTCAGGGCTCATAGAACAATTTGAGTATTTATGATGACTCACACCTCGGGAGAACCCAAGGTGATTTCAGGTATTAAAATATACGTCTTATCCAGATATATATATATTTGATTATACCTATAATGTTCTAAATAGGAACCATAGGAGATATATGTGTATTCAGTTATTCATTTCCCTGAAATACAAACGTGTGTGCAAGCATTTGTTTTCTGATATAAATCTCTAACTGATACCAATTCACCATATATCTTTCTTTTCATCATTTCATACTCAATTTAGTGGTATACCATCCTCAACTCTGCTGAATATTTTTGTTTGAGAAAGAGTGGGAATAATGTATCTTTCTGTTAATGTCTTTGTGGGTAAAAATATAGGTTTCAAGCTTTAACTTTTAGTCTTAAGACTGACACAGGAAACTGTTATTTACGTCCATTGTAAACATCAGAGGGTAAACAAACAGTTGTCCTGGTCGTTTGAAAAGACTGTTTGAAAAGACTGTTAGCTCATCATTCTCCCCAAGGTTTGTTTTCTCTTCTCAGACTTTAATATGGTCTCATCTATTGTTCACTTGTTGTGTGGTGACTCAATGTTTGAAGGTCCAAGGTCTTATTTGACTGTCTAATTAACTTTTGTATATGCATTCTCCCCAACCCCAATATACAAACAGTATTTGTTGATATATGCACCTTTTAGTTAGTCTCATAGTCGCCAATTTAAACTTCTCAGAATTGTGGTCTTAGGCCACCTGTAGATAGTCAAACAGTCTATTGTCTCTGGAAAAAGCTCCCTTCACCCATTATCTGCATGTCTTCACTAGAGGGTCCTTTGAATTTCAACCAAGAAAATTTAACTCCTAACAGGCGGCTAGGCTGGTCTGCTGTTGAAATAAAGTTATGTTTTTGATAAATCTCTTCAAAAGGCACTACATTACCAAGCATCTCTGATTGGGAGGAGGACTGTTTTGTTTACTAACATTCCTCCTCCCTGTCAACTCCAGCACACTGCACAGCACAGCCATCCAGAGCAGTGTGATTACAGTGCAGCACACAGACACCACCCCCAAGTAAAACACTCCATGCACACAGTTAACTCTTTGAGCGCTCCTCATGTTAACCCCTTCCTGACAGTGCCATTAGTACAGTGTCAGTGCTTTTTTTTGGTACTGATCACTGTATTGGTGTCACTGGGGATGTCAGTGACACCAAATCAGTTCCCCCCAGTGTCAGAATATCCGCTGCAGTTCCACTATAAGTCGCTGATCTCCGCCATTACTAGTAAAAAAAAAAATTCCAGTATCTATGCCTCCATTTGTAAATAACTATAACTTTCATGTAAACCTATTAATTTACACATATTGGGATTTTTTTTAGCAAAGACATGCAGAATACATTTTGGCCTAAATTTCTGAAGAAATTTGATTTTTAAATTTTTTATTGGAAATGTTTTATAGCAATAAGTCAAAAATGTTGTTTTTTTGTTTATAGCGCAAAAAATAAAAAATGCCCAGGTGATCAAATACCACGGAACGAAAGCTCTATTTGTGGGAAAAAATTACAAAAATTATGTACAGTGTTGCATGACCGCATAATTGTCAGTTAAAGCAACACAGTGCTTTAACGCAAACAATGGCCTGGTCAGGAAGGGGGGTAAATCCTCAGGAGGGCAAGTGGTTACTCAGTTAGAGCTTTAACTGATCTAGATGGTGTTGACATATGAGGGGTTTATGTATAATCTTCATCAGCAACTGTAAATAGATATTTTTATAACTATACGTTAACCAATATAAACAAATATAGGAATGTGCTATATAATAACTCAATCAAAAAAACACTTATTAGTGCAATATAAACAAAAATGTTTATGTGTAAAGTCCCAAAAATTTTCCACTCTGTAACTTATTGTGAAGAAATATATATATCACCGTGATCGCAATTCACCACCAAAAGAAATAAATAAACTCCCCAGAGCTAAATGCTGATTAGATTATAAACCAGCATTAGCACTGTTGCTCTGGGAGTGATGATAAGATGTATCCAGACTTAGAAGCAAAGCTCTGTAGCAAATTGGGATATCCAAACTCTGGGAGTAATACTCTGCAGCAACACCAAGCCAATGGGTAAGGAAACCTTTTATCTGATCATCTTCTCCATTGTAATCGTGGAACCACACTCAGGATAATAAAGAAAGGCATGATGGTGCAGCGTGTTTTAAAATATTGACATATATTAAACAGCTAAAAAGACTCACAAACAAGGTGCCACGCTGACACCAGCATAATCAGCATGAACGATCCGCAAATAGACCACAAAGGACAGACGAGTCCTGCTTGCCGTGAACCCCACCGGCAATACCAGGGAGCATCCTGACGTTACACTTTTTATTTGAAAGTTTTGGGTGGGACTTTCTGATTTAGAGATAAGCTTATTTATGTATTTTTTTTAGCACTGCACTCTCCTTTATTTTTGTGTTTTATGTATTGTAACCTGCAATATTGTGTCAGCTCCTAGTGTGGGTGTTACCTACATAATTGTTAAAATAGACCTAAGCACGATTGTTGTTATTATTTATCTATTTACATATGCATGCAGAACTGGGGCATTTTATATTGTATTTGTTATTTTTTTTTACATTTATTTTTTAATTGAACTTTGAGCAACATCCCTTTATGATGGGCCATGAAAGGTTCTCTTATGGAGATATCTGGGGTCTATTAGAACCCAAAGATGATCAGATAAAAGGTTTCCTTACCCATTGGCTTGGTGTTGCTGCAGAGTATTACTCCCAGAGTCTGGATATCCCAATTTGCTATAGAGTTTTGCTTCTAAAGTCTGGATACATCTTATCATCACTCCCAGAGCAACAGTGCTAATGCTGGTTTATAATCTAATCAGCATATGATGGGCCATGAAAGGTTCTCTTATGGAGATATCTGGGGTCTATTAGAACCCAAAGATGATCAGATAAAAGGTTTCCTTACCCATTGGCTTGGTGTTGCTGCAGAGTATTACTCCCAGAGTCTGGATATCCCAATTTGCTACAGAGTTTTGCTTCTAAAGTCTGGATACATCTTATCATCACTCCCAGAGCAACAGTGCTAATGCTGGTTTATAATCTAATCAGCATTTAGCTCTGGTGAGTTTATTTATTTCTTCTGGTGGTGGATTGTGATCACGGTGATATATATATATATTTCTTCACAATAAGTTACAGAGTGGAAAATTTTTTGGACTTTACACATGAACTTTTTTGTTTATATTGCACTAATAAGTGTTTTTTGATTGAGTTAATATATAGCGCATTCCTATATTTGTTTTTATTACTCTTACTTTTATTTAGGGCTTTAGGTTTGCTGCTCATATTTACATAATTTTTATTTTTACTTTGATTTATATATGTTAACCAAGTTACAAAGTTAGAAATATCAGAGCTTGGTTTGATATCGGTGTGCTGTACATAGACATTGGAACAAGTGATCACGTTGTAGAGATAGCTTTGTATTGTATTGGAGGAATGTTTGATGTGTAAACATGCGCATGCCACAAGGAATGCTCTATTATGTGAGAGAGGGAAACCACTAAAATAACTACCTTATCTCAGACTTTATGGGGACCACATAATGATCTAGACCAGGCCATTTAAATCTCTTTGTTTGTATGAGGGCCGCTTCAAAATACCCTCTTTTTAGATATGTAATGGTGTTGGCTATCTGGGAAATGCAGTTTTACCAGGCTATGACCTAAGGTTTCCTCCAAACTCTCAATAATGGAGGGAATTTTGATAAGAGAGCCTGGATCCAGATCCCTCGGCGCCATGACCTGGCATATGTAATTTTATCCCCAAAAGGGGAGGCTCTGGGATGGGGCTGAGTTATGTAAGCGATATGGGATGGGGAAATTGTCCAATCCTGGATGAGATGTGTCAGATATGGTAGATGGATTAGATAGTTCTACCAATCAGGATGGCCCCATACAAGTCTATGAGAGACAGGTGTATATCAGGATAGATTTTGGGGGAAGACAGGAGAGAAGATCCAACGATCCTGGGGGGGCCCCCATGCTACACCATTGGTAAATATCAGGACATTTCTCTGGCACTTTACATGTATACATGATTGTCTTATGTGTTGTCTGTCTTGCTGTTTGTGGGTTTAGGGTATGAGTAGTATATTCTTTAATTCATTGGTTTAATAATTTACATTTTGTCTCTCTTTTCTTTTTTCTTATTGTAAAATAGATAGATTGTGGTATGTTAGTTTAGACCTCCCTACTATTCACTAATACATTTTTGTTGTGGTGTTAAAACTTTCACTCTTGGTCAAAGAACTCTCATTAAGGTTAATCAAATCATATCAGAGAAATAATATATTTCATAATCTATAGATTTGGTCAACAATGGTGATACCTTTGCATATATTTTTAACCATTGATCAAAGTATAATGTAATGTCAATTGGATACAACTGGAAAAGTGAAATTAGGCAGTATCATAAGTATATGCAGTCACAACTTTGGTCCAAAAATGCTTACTATAAACTCATTATTTTTTAACAAAATGAACCACAAAAATAACAATGATATATTGTGTATTAATATAGTATCCAAACCACTTCCCATCTTTAGAATGTAACTGTATGTCCTTCAGTCGGTGATTGCCTACCATGTAAAGTTTACCAGGAAGCTATACAGCTGCCTGATTACTTGCACAGGCAGCGAAAGAGGGTCCCCACCCCTCAGCTGCACATTGCCTTTTCCTGGGCTCTCCCATCCCACGTGGCAGCTCAGTACCAATGCAAATTGTCACATCAAATATCCTAGAAAGAGTGATAGGAACTTCCATTGTTGCTCTCCCTCTGTGATGTAAGAAGGAAACCAGAAGTGAAGAGGATTTTATCACTTCTTGCTCTAGTTTGATGTTTACAAGCTGTTACCAGCTTGTAAAACAGCCGATCAAAATGATCTCAGCTTGATCTGCTGATTTTGAGGGCAGTGGAGAGATTTGGGTTCTAATAGACCCCAGATATCTCCATAAGAGAACCTTTCATGGCCCATCATAAAGGGATGTTGCTCAAAGTTCAATTAAAAAATAAATGTAAAAAAAAATAACAAATACAATATAAAATGCCCCAGTCCTGCATGCATATGTAAATAGATAAATAATAACAACAATCGTGCTTAGGTCTATTTTAACAATTATGTAGGTAACACCCACACTAGGAGCTGACACAATATTGCAGGTTACAATACATAAAACACAAAAATAAAGGAGAGTGCAGTGCTAAAAAAATACATAAATAAGCTTATCTCTAAATCAGAAAGTCCCATCCAAAACTTTCAAATAAAAAAATAATAAGTCCAACATCAAACATCCAGCAACGATCCAATATACGTGCCCAGAGAAAACACTAGAGGGAGAAATCCTTCACCAACACCAAGCACACTGTCCCTTACCGGAAAATTTGGACCCCCCAAGAGAAAGGTCAAAAAGTGCTGGATGTTTCCTGGAACCACCCAATGGACTGAATACACTTCATAGGGATTCTTCCTTCTGAATGGACCTCAAGACGGACACATCTAAAACCAGAATTACCTCCTAGATGATACTCCCAATTATAAAAAAAATCCTCATAGTGTAGTATATTATACATTTTTACTAAATAAACAGTAGTGCTCGTTCATAGTAAAGATACAAGCATATTTATGTATTTTTTTAGCGCTGCACTGTCTGTGGTTTTATGCATGTGTAAATGGTAATCTCACCACACATGTGAGTTATCACAGCAAACGTCAGAATGATAGCAATAATTCTATCACCAGACCTCCTATGTAACTCTAAACTGGTAACCTGTAAAGGATTTTAAAGCATCGCTCCTGGATAATGTATTGTATTGTAGTTTGTCACCATGGGCATGCAAAATTTTAAAGCATGTTTTGTTTGCTATATATTTACTCAGTGTAACATCATCTTTTATATTATACCCAAAAATTGGGTATTATATTGTGTTTGTATGCACTAAAATTCATTAAAGTGCATTTTTCCAACAACAACTATTTTATTTTTCAGGCTCTCTCCGGGCTGGATGATGATATGATCAATGGTAAATTATTAAGAGCCTAATATAAAAAGATGAGCTTACATGGTAGCTAACATTTTGCAGTGGATACATATTCAGAACTTTAGCCTTGTAACTCTGGGGTTCTGGACACAATGTCTTTCAGAGCAAGTATCTATATGGCGTTTGAATGTTTTCTATGTGTGTGAATCCTTATGGGTTCTTCAGTTGCCTCTCACAGTCCAAAATATACTGGCAAATTGACTGGTTTCTTTGGTCCTAGATTATGTATATGTGCTGATTGGACTGTAACAGCAACATAGATTGTATGCCCAACTGCAATAAGTACTGATATAAATGGTTGTCTAATGTAATACCACACAATTGATTTTCTACATTCTAAGAAATTATTCACTTAGTAAAGTTATATCCACTTAGATTAGTGAATACATTTGAGCTATATTCAGGTCAATTATCCAATCATGTGTAAGGCAAAATATTGCATTATTAAATTCCCCTGCACCTGACTGGGTATTTCAACTAATTAGCATTTGTGCATGCTACATAAATAACTCTCAAATACTTCCAAATCCTAGAGTGGAAAAAATGCCTTTAATAGCATTATTTCTTTATTTTTATCCATGAAGCAATAAGAAAATGTGTACAATGCTATTACATGAAATGTCAATGGACTGACATTTTCATTCAATTAATAGTTTAAAAGCCTAGCAGAACAGTTTTAATAAAATACTTTCACGTGAAGCTTTAGGCCATTCAGTTTAAGTTTTAATATACAATATATTTATGATTACTCCCTTAAACAGGAATACACCATTGCTTATTTTTTTAGATAGAAGGTTTTTACATGTTATCATTCTAATAATTTACTATGTGTGACCACCTCTGTACATTCCTAGCTAAATTAGACAAGAGTCATTTTATAATTAGGAAACAATAAACATCTCTCTTGTCTCTAGTTGGTGGTCTGTACAGGTAAAAAGTATGCATGTAAAGCAGCCTGCATGCTGCCTCCAAAAGCACATTTGAGCAGTAATTTGTATTAAATATATACCACTCAGGTGCGTAGGTGGCCGACGCACATGTCCTGGTGACCACTCCGCACTCCCCTGGCACATTACGAGCCCATGGATGGGCACCGAGCACCGCAGGGACCCTGCATTCAGTGGACCGGGTGTCCCAGAGCTTTATCCCCATTTTAGGACGCACAACCGGGAGGGTGCCGCAGCGGCTCCCAGCCCCCAATCCCTGTGGCAGGCAGGGGATCTAAGATGGTGGCCGGCTCCTGCAGCTTCCACTGCCTCACTGACAGCTGCTCCTCTCCCTCAGAGGGGAAAATCTGGCTCTGCTGCAGTTTGCATGCTGGGATCAAGACATGGTGGCTTCCTCTTCAGGGGTGAGTGACCCTATACAGCCCCCCAGGTCTCCTCCTAGTCCTGTGGTATTTGTGTTCCAGGCCTCGGCCTGCTCACTAGGCATTGAGTCTCAAGCGTCCTCTCTATTTTATAATGAGATGACGGCTATATTTCTCAGCCAAAGCAGTGGTTTGGAACCGGATCTTGATAGCTCTGAGAATTCGCCAGCACTCCCTTCAGCTCCACCACAGTATTTGGGAGATGCAACCCTTATTGTTCATTTTGCTAACCTGTTGCAACATGAATTGGATAGAGCTACTACTAAATTGGCTGCGGATCTGAAACAAGATTTTCAAGAATTGGGCCAACGTCTTGATAGTATTGAATCTAAAGTTGATGCGACAGTCCATAATGTGTCCCAGAACTCCAATATGATTACCAATTTGCAGGATCAATTGGATGAAGCTTACTTTAAAATTGATGACCTAGAGAACCGGGCCAGACGCTACAATGTCCGTATTCGGGGGCTCCCGATATCGATCAAAGAGCTTACTAGACTTGCCCAATCCCTCATGCAATCCGCGATGCCTGAAATTGATGATCTTCATACAGAGATTGATCATATTTATAGGGCACTGATCCCCCCTAGACCAGGGGGGGCCTCCTAGGGATGTTATTGTCAAACCGCATTTTTTACGGGTCAAGGAAGCTGTCATGAAATATGGTAAAAAAACTCCGGAGCTGGAACTCGTGGAACATAAAATACAAATCTTTATGGATATTTCTCCTACCACCATCCATAAACGAAGATCCCTCAAGCCATTACTTTCCCACTTGGTATGGCAGGATATCCGCTATCGGTGGACCTACCCTTTCCGACTTCAGTTTACCTACAATGGAAAACCTTATGTTTCTACATTTCAAGAGGGTGAATACCTCCTGCTTCAATTGGGTTTCATTTCCCATAGTCCTTCATCTCGTTCCCCATCAAGAACTACTTCTCGTCCTCCGCTGCTTTCGCCATTGTGGTCTGCTTCAACTTCCAAGAAGACAAAATTGCATTAAAAGACTACTTGAAGTTTTTCTTTTGACTTTTGGACTTTGTATTGTTTCCTATTTTATATGGTGGCTTCTCACGGGTTCCATTGAGAACATTAGCCGCCACTGTTGCAGGGAAAAAAAAATTGCAGAAATGAGAAGAGAAATTTTATCATTTTTTTTTTTTTAAATATCTGGCTGTTTGTACTAATGTGCTCTTTATTTCTGCTGATATGGGTTCTTGTGGGGTTTTGGTTATATTAATGTTTACATAATGTTGATTTTATTTTTTGTGTCGGGGGTGTCCATGGGCCCTCCCAAACTTGGAAGACTCTCCCCTGAGAGAGTTTTCTGGGTAGCCCCCTCCTTTGCAGGGCTTTTGTCCTGAGAATTCTGGTATATTTTTCTGTTTTGCTTGTGTTATAATGTGTAATACCAGATGTTGCTTGGCACAAGGGTTTGAATACTCCGAGTGTCTTCTTTCTCTTCTTTTTCAACGTTTTCTTCTTCTTCTTTTTTTTATTATTTAAGGGTCAGCCATCCTTGCTATTGGTTAATCCTGATTTCTTTTGTGCTCTGGGAGTGGATAGCTCTCGCTGACTATAGTTTGCCAGTTATTGATCATGTCTCCCCAACGGTCTGACAGAGGGGTTATCAGATTGCTCTCTCATAATGTCCAGGGGTCCAACTCTCCCTCCAAACGTATTAAGGCCTTTAATTCATACCGCTTTTCAGGTGCAGATATCGTAGCCCTTCATGAGATACATTTTCCCCCATCTTTGACCCCACGATATGTCCACAAAGATTATCCTCTGTGCTATTTTGCTAATGTCATGGAAAAGAAACGAGGGGTAGCCCTTTGTCTGTCCCGTTGTTTATCGTTTACTGAATCTAAAATTATTAGGGATCGGGAGGGATGCTATCTTCTGGTGAAGGGTCACTTGGATGGAAACTTGCTCACTTTTTTGGTATACTATGCTCCAAATATCAATCAGGTGGAGTTCTTTGACGACACCCTTTATTTACTGTTAGCGCATTTTAGCGCAAATATTTTACGCCTCATTTTATGCACTTGTCACTTTCATCAGTTAGCGCTGCATTCTATTGATAAATTTCATTTGAGGATACGGGGTTCATCTTTAATGCTAGCAGCTTATTTTAATCGAGCGCTTGCTTGTTACACATTTTAGCAAACTTAAATTACTACCAGAACCCTGTATACTCACACCTCTTGAGATCTCCTGTGGGGCTACTTGGACGGTGAAAGGTCGTCTGTCTAATATATATGCTTCCCTTGTTGATCCAAATATTAAGCTCTCTTATATGGTACATTGGGAAAGGGATTTAAATATTTCTCTAGAGCTGGACACTTGGCGGAATATGACTGATGCTCTATCTAAAATCTCGATTAACACTACACTCATTGAATCTAATTACAAAACGCTTCTTCGATGGTATCTGGTTCCTACACGTCTTGCTAAAATGTACCCTTCAGTGTCACCCAGCTGTTTTCGACATTGTGGACAAGAGGATACTATGCTCCACATATGGTGGAAATGCCCTGTGGTGACTAGGTTTTGGATCCGTTTATTTAACTTCCTTTATTCGGTAATGTGGGTTAATATTCGTCGATCCCCTGAAATAGCTCTATTTCATTTATTGCCCACTGATATTCCTAGGAAATCAGTTAAACTGATTCTTTATATCCTGTTGGCGGCGAGAATTATGATAGCCAAACATTGGAAACAGTCAACAATTTTGCTGGAATTAGTTAAGCAGAAACGTAATTGGATTATAATTATTGATAAACTTACTAGTATACTTAACAACAATACTTCTAAATTTGAGAGCAATTGGGATCCATGGATTTGGTATATTTCTGCTATTTAATAGACTCTTGGCTGGCCCTCTCTCTTATTTTTTTTCTGGGTTTTATCCTTTAATTTCTTCTTTAGTTATTTCCTCATTTTTTTTGTTCTCTATATTTTTGTCTATTATTTTAATGATATTATTCATACCACCTTGTTTATGGAGCAATTTGCTCATAATCGACCAAACTTTGTTTATGCTACCAGTGTATTCCTCATTACGCTCTATTGGTCGATTCTGTTGTTATGTTGTAACACATTGTTCTTGATTTTATTGTCTTATTGTTTATGTTTTGCAACTCATCATGTTGGTGGGTTGCATCTCCTGTCTTTCTGTATAATGTTTCTAAAAATTCTTAATAAATATATTGAAATATATATATACCACTCAAAAATGGGGGGAAAGTGCATGGAGTTCCCCCTAAAAGCCATTTAAAAGGACTTTTAAGGGGAACCTCACCCCCAAAAAATGGAGAGAAAAAATTGTGCGGCTCCTCTAAATTCCTACCAGACCCTGGATCAAAGCACAGGGCTGGCAGGCGAGGAAAGGGGGGACGAACAAGCACCCCCCCACCCTGAGGCTTACCAGGCCATGTGCCCTCGGTATGGGGATGGTTTCTCCATGCTGATGGGAACAAAGGCCTCTTCCGCAAAACCCTGGCCTAGTGGTTGTGGGGATCTTCAGGCAGGGGAGCTCATTAGCATCAGGGTACCCCTTTAACTAAGGAGGCACCCTGATGCTGTCCCCCCTTTGTGAATGAGTAAGGGGTGCTTGTTCCCCTACCCATTCACTAAAGGGTTAAAATGAGTAAAGAATAAAGAGACCAGTCATTTGAAAAATTCCTATATTTAACAAAAAAACAAAACAAATGTTTTTGACAAGTCCTTTATTTAAAAATAAAGGCAAAAAAATGGTTCCACCATTGTAATCCATTGTCAATCATGGCATCCAGTATTGTCACCACGACAACTCGCCGAAAATTAAAAAAAACCTCGCTGATCCGTTGGCACCCACCGGCACTCGCCATAATCTGACATTTACTGGTCAGATGTAAACAATTGGGCGCAGCTAGTAGTGGCGTCACTGCTAGCTCCTCCCAATTGTGCTGTGATTGGCCAAAGCATTGCACCAGACCTGTGGTCAGGTGCATTGCTTTGGCTAATCACAATGCACTGTAAGAGCTCAGTGCATTGTGGGGCGCATCGGGCGAACAGCCCTTACCTCTCGTGTATTCATCAAACAAACGAATCGCCGATGTTCGAGTTGAACTTACATTCGACTAGAACAGTGGTCGGCAAGCCGCGGCTCGCGAGCCACATGCGGCTCTTTACACGCTTTAATGCGGCTCTTGTGTGCCGGGCGCCAGCTCCCCTCCCTCCTCTCGGGCGGCAGGGACTCTGCAGCGTGATCCAAAAAAAAAACAGCCAGTGCAGCGCGCTCAAATGCAATGATTGGCCAGTCTCGCTGCCACTCACATCCTGACAGCCAGTGATTGGCTGTCAGGATGTGTGTAGGCGGGGCAGCGTGACGAACGTGAGAGGAGCTAGGCTCCTCTCACAGTCCGCCCTGAAGACCGGAACGGCGCGGAAACACGGCGAGAGGAACGCGCGGAGCAAAGGTAAGTGAATTGACACAGGGGGGACTTGGCTTACTACTTGCTACTTACTTACTACTACTATATGAGGGATGAATTAATATGGGGGATGAATTACTATAAGGGGGATGAATTACTATGGGGGATGAATTACTATAGGGGGGATGAATTACTATGGGGGATGAATTACTATAGGGGGGATGAATTACTATAGGGGGGATGAATTACTATGGGGGATGAATTACTATGGGGGATGAATTACTATATGGGGGATGAATTACTATGGGGGATGAATTACTATATGGGGGATGAATTACTATGGGGGATGAATTACTATATGGGGGATGAATTACTATAGGGGGGATGAATTACTATATGGGGGATGAATTACTATGGGGGATGAATTACTATATGGGGGATGAATTACTATATGGGGGATGAATTACTATGGGGGATGAATTACTATATGGGGGATGAATTACTATGGGGGATGAATTACTATATGGGGGATGAATTACTATATGAGGGATGAATTACTATGGGGGATGAATTACTATATGGGGGATGAATTACTATGGGGGATGAATTACTATGGGGGATGAATTACTATATGGGGGATGAATTACTATGGGGGATGAATTACTATATGGGGGATGAATTACTATATGGGGGATGAATTACTATGGGGGATGAATTACTATATGGGGGATGAATTACTATGGGGGATGAATTACTATATGGGGGATGAATTACTATATGGGGGATGAATTGCTATGGGGGATGAATTACTATATGGGGGATGAATTACTATATGGGGGATGAATTACTATGGGGGATGAATTGCTATGGGGGATGAATTACTATATGGGGGATGAATTACTATGGGGGATGAATTACTATATGGGGGATGAATTACTATGGGGGATGAATTACTATACGGGGGATGAATTACTATATGGGGGATGAATTACTATATGGGGGATGAATTACTATGGGGGATGAATTACTACAGTTGCAAGAAAAAGTATGTGAACCCCTTGCGATTACGTGCAGTTTTGCATGAATTGGGCATAAAATGTGCTCTGAACGTCATCTAAGTCACAACAATAGAAGAACACAGTCTGCTGAACATAATACTACATAAACATTAGATGTTGCCATGGTTTAATTGCACATAACATGTTAACATTCACAGTGCAGGGAGGAAAAAGTATGTGAACCTTTGGACTTAATAACTGGTTGACCCTCCTTTGGCAGCAATAACCTCAACCAAACATTTCCTGTAGTTGCAGATCAGACCTGCACAACGATCTGGAGTAATTTTGGACCACTCTTCTTCACAAAACTGTTTCAGTGTAGCAATATTCTTGGGATGTTTGGTGTGAATCGCTCTCTTAAGGTCATGCCACAGCATTTCAATCGGGTTCAGGTCAGGACTCTGACTGGGCCACTCCAGAAGGCGTATTCTGTGCTGTTGCAGCCATTGTTTTGTTGAATTACTTGTATGCTTTGGGCCATTGTCCTGTTGCATCACCCATCCTCTGCGGAGCTTCAGTTGGCGGACAGATGGTCGTACGTTTTCCTGCAAAATATCTTGATAAACTCTGGAATTCATTTTCCCATCAATGACAACAATCCGTCCAGGCCCTGAGGCAGCGAAGCAGCCCGAAACCATGATGCTCCCTTCGCCATGTTTTACAGTGAGGATGAGGTTTTGATGTTGGTGTGCTGTGCCTTTTTTTCTCCACACATAGTGTTGTGTGTTCTTCCCAAACAACTCAATCTTGGTTTCATCTGTCCACAGTATATTTTGCCAGTAGTGCTGTGGAACATCCAGGTGTTCTTTTGCAAACTTCAAACGTGCTGCAATATTCTTTTTGGACAGCAATTGCTTCCTCCGTGATGTCCTCCCATGTACTCCATTCTTGTTTAATGTTTTCCTTATTGTAGATGTGTCAACAAAAATGTTAGCATGTGCCAGAGATTTCTGTAGGTCTTTAGCTGACACTCTGGGATTCTTCTTTACCTCATGCAGCATTCTGCGCTGTGCTCTTGCAGTCATTTTTATAGGACGACCATGCCTAGGGAGAGTAGCAACAGTGCTAAACTGTCTCCATTTGTAGACAGTCTGTCTTACCGTGGACACATGAACATCAAGGCTTTTGGAGATACTTTTGTAACCCTTTCCAGCTTCATGCAAGTCAACAATTCTTGATCGTAGGTCTTCTGAGAGCTCTTTTCTGCGAGCCATGGTTCACATCAGACAGAGCTTCTTGAAACCAGTAAACCCAAAACAGGTGTGTGTTTTTTAAGGGCAGGACAGCTGTCAGCAACACATCCAATATCATCACACTGATTGGAGTCAAGGTTGGCTCACTCCTGGCAGCAATTAGCTCTGGGAGAAGTCATTAAGCTAGGGGCTCACATACTTTTTCCTCCCTGCACTGTGAATGTTTACATGTTATGTGCAATTAAACCATGGCAACATCTAATGTTTGTGTAGTATTATGTTCAGCAGACTGTGTTCTTCTATTGTGGTGACTTAGATGACGTTCAGAGCACATTTTATGCCCAATTCATGCAAAACTCCACGTAATCCCAAGGGGTTCACATACTTTTTCTTGCAACTGTATATGGGGGATGAATTACTATATGGGGGATGAATTACTATGGGGGATGAATTACTATATGGGGGATGAATTACTATGGGGGATGAATTACTATATGGGGGATGAATTACTATATGGGGGATGAATTACTATAAAAACTTATTGAAACTAAAAACAGTGTACCATCCTATGTATTTTCAGTTTTAAAAATGTGGCTCTCAAAATAAATTTCAATCGTGGTTTTGGCGAGATTTGGCTCAGTTGAAAAAAAAGGTTGCCCACCACTGGACTAGAACATCCAGCCCATTACTAATGTTTAGTATGCCATGTTAAAATATGAACGTTTGCGATCATTACCTAATTTATTAAGGCATATAGTAAAATACTTTCAAAATGCATAACAATTTATTGAGAGTGCAATTATTTTCACTCTTTTTTACTTTTCTGGCTGCAGTCTAAAATATGCAGCAACAGCAATAAAAAAATTCTAAATTATTGTTTACTAGTTTTGTATCAATCTTTATGACATTCCTAGTTATGCAAATATGTTGACTTTCTAGGATAATGGGAAAATGTTATTTTCACAGTTTGATGAATAGTAACAACAAAAGGTCACTGCTGCCTTTCTTTAATATTAGTTCCTAAATTAACAGTTATTTTCATTTAAAAGTCAAATCAGGGAGCAAAAAAACCTGTATACCGGTAATTCTTTGCTTGAAGAAATTCTTGAAAAGGATATAAAAGCATGTATAAGCAATATATAAAGTACCAAGTAAATTGTTGGCACTATATAAATGCCTGTTATAATAAAGAATCAGCACAGAATATCAGAAATCTTTAAATGCTGAATCAAAACAGCACATGTGGAAGTTTTAGAGAACAAAGCTAAAGGTCAACCAAGTAGTACCTGATAACACTTTTTTTGTTGAATACTGCATGAGTGTCAAAATTGTCTTACCTTCTTGTCAGATTTTATAAACAGTCCTTTTCATTATTACAATGAAGAAGTTGTTTTTTTCTGTTACAGTTTTACAGTTATACAAAATAAGGTCTGCAAAGCTTACAGAAACTACTGAATAAAAAATATATAGACCTCTTTTTTTTCTAAGTTTTTCATTGCTATGTTTTCTCGCTCGTTAAAGTAGAACTATAGGTAATTGTGAAGTAATGTCCCATCATAATGTTGGACAGCAAACTGCATAATTTTATATACATTTTGGACTTTTCTATATATTTGAAAATAACTGGTAATGCTGCCAGTACCAGGCACTTTATTTGACAAGATGAACACACCCTATCCTGTAGGAAAATTACTGAAGTGCTTGTCCAACACTTCGGGTTGTGCTGAATACCTGGTGCCTCCGCTGCATTCTGTTTTTCTACCTGCTAATCTTTACATCACTATTGTGTCCTGACAAGAGAGCTAGTAGATGGAACCACAGTGGAAAGATCCAACAAACCAAGAAGAGTTTGATGCTGATGTACTGATGCTGGTAACACTGCTAGAGAGTGACTTTTCGATAACGTAGTATTTAAAATGTTTCTTAGACTTACCAACCTACCAACTCCCCCAAGTGTGCCACTTAACAGTCCATGATCCACAGAGTTCTTCACTGTAAGGCTTCTAGGAGAGTCACAGCTTCTGTTTGGAAGGGATTCCAGCTGGCATGCATAGCAGATTCATTAATTGGGGGTCTTTATACTTGATAGTTCGTCCCAAAAGAATGAATGCATGTCCACGATGGGATACTTTATATGGAGGGATTGCACAGCTCCCAGTTATCCCTTAAAATGGTTGTAAACCTCTGACATAAAAAATGAACAAAGCATTTCCATCTATATTGTATAGTTGCTTCAATCCAAAGCACTGAGTGTCATTTCTATCTGCATATTCTATCTGCATGACTCACTGCTGAAAGGTTTCCCTGATGTGATGGATTTGGTAAAATGCCTATTCGGTTTCCTCCTGAATATATATATATTTTATACAAATTTACTTTTATACTTTTTTATATTTCTAAATATATGTGTTGTGTATATATATTTTGTCTGCTGGGCTTTGCAGTCCTCCTTAACTTGTTTGTTCAGCGATGTTCTCAACCCCTCCCGTCGCGCTGTGAGGATCTTGCAGTTATGGCCTTGAATACGTGAAGGAGTGAAGAGATAACGGACAAGCTTCAAGCTTCAAGTTCTTGCCTTTTTTTCTATATTTCAGCCAACCAAAATGTGCTTTTTAGACTATGATTATATTTACATAATAATGACGTATACTCTATTGCTTTCTCTATTGTTTTCTATGTATAAAAGGTTAAGCACTGCCCTGCAATAAACAGAGATGAGGACGTGGTTATACTGCACTGTTGTCAGTGTGATAATTTTCTGGCGTGCACGTGCAATTCATTTCTCAAAAAATTAGGAACAGCAGCAGAAATCCTACGCTGAACCTGATTGTGGCTCTCACGACCATTTTACTGACTCTTATCAATCATGGCGGACAGCGAAGGGAGCCACCAGCACACAACCTGTGATTGATAGCCTCAGCTGTGCATACAGATCGATAGCCTCAGCTGTGCATACAGTATTTCCCTGAGTATTGTCTGGAGGAGGGTAAACAGGTATAATCTATGTAGGAGGATTTGTGAATCACATGTGGCCAGTCACTTCACTGGGTTTACAACCACTTTAAAGTATCTTTAGAGATTCTGGTGCTTACATGAACTTTACCTGCACTCCAGCAGCATATCAGTATATAGCTGTCAAAATGACAGTGCCTGCTACTTCAAAGGTCTGTGATGTAGTGGGGCCTGAAAGCATGGGCCTACCATTCCTTATGGAAAATTCAGCCCTGCTTAGTCTGCACCAATACCAAACTACCCCCACAGACTAAATGTGGATGCCATACATATATACAGTGGGGATCGAAAGTTTGGGCACCCCAGCTAAAAATTTGTATTAATGTGCATAAAGAAGCCAAGGAAAGATGGAGAAATCTCCAAAAGGCATCAAATTACAGATTAGACATTCTTATAATATGTCAACAAAAGTTCGATTTGATTTCCATCATTTACACTTTCAAAATAACAGAAAATAAAAAAATGGCGTCTGCAAAAGTTTGGGCACCCTGCAGAATTTATAGCATGCACTGCCCCCTTTGCAAAGCTGAGACCTGCCAGTGTCATGGATTGTTCTCATTCATCGTCTGGGAAGACCAGGTTATGTCAATCTCAAAGGTTTTAAATGCCCAGACTCATCTGACCTTGCCCCAACAATCAGAACCATGGGTTCTTCTAAGCAGTTGTCTAGAAAACTGAAACTGAAAATAGTTGACGCTCACAAAGCTGGAGAAGGCTATAAGAAGATAGCAAAGCGTTTTCAGATGTCAATATCCTCTGTTCGGAATGTAATTAAGAAATGGCAGTCATCAGGAACAGTGGAAGTTAAAGCAAGATCTGGAAGACCAAGAAAAATATCAGACAGAACAGCTCGCAGGATTGTGAGAAAAACAATTCAAAACCCACGTTTGACTGCATGATCCCTCCAGAAAGATCTGGCAGACACTGGAGTTGTGGTACACTATTCCACTATAAAGAGATACTTGTACAAATATGGTCTTCATGGAAGAGTCATCAGAAGAAAACCTATTCTACGTCCTCACCACAAAAATCATTGTTTGAACTTTGCAAATGAACATATAGACAAGCCTGATGCATTTTGGAAACAAGTTCTGTGGACCGATGAGGTTAAAATTGAACTTTTTGGCCGGAATAAGCAAAGGTACGTTTGGAGAAGAAGGGGCACAGAATTTAATGAAAAGAACCTCTGTCCAACTGTTAAGCATGGGGTTGGATCAATCATGCTTTGGGGTTGTGTTGCAGCCAGTGGCACAGGGAACATCTCACGAGTAGAAGGAAAAATGGATTCAATAAAATTTCAGCAAATTTTGGATGGTAACTTGATGCCATCTGTGAAAAAGCTGAAGTTAAAGAGAGGATGGCTTCTACAAATGGATAATGATCCTAAACACACCTCAAAATCCACGGGGGATTACATCAAGAGGCGTAAACTGAAGGTTTTGCCATGGCCTTCACAATCTCCTGACCTCAACATAATTGAAAATCTATGGATAGACCTTAAAAGAGCAGTGCGTGACAGACAGCCCAGAAATCTCAAAGAACTGGAAGACTTTTGTAAGGAATAATGGGCAAAGATACCTCAAAGAAGAATTGAAAGACTCTTGGCTGGCTACAATAAGCGTTTACAAGCTGTGATACTTGCCAAAGGGGGCAGTACAAGATATTAACTCTTCAGGGTGCCCAAACTTTTGCAGACTCCATTTTTTTGTTTTCTGTTATTTTGAAAGTGTAAATGATGGAAATAAAATCTAACTTTTGTTGACATATTATAAGAATGTCTAATCTGTAATTTGATGCCTTTTGGAGATTTTTCCATCTTTCCTCGGCTTCTTTATGCACATTAATACAAATTTTTAGCTGGGGTGCCCAAACTTTCGATCCCCACTGTACAAGGGTTCTTCATAAAGTTTCCTCACTTTCTTTTACCATATATATCTATACAAATGTGCAAACGTTGTGAAGACTCCTTGTATATCACCTCACATGTCTCTGTACAAAGAAGCCAGTGTGTCTACTATAGCAGAAATTTTGCAGATTTTAGCTGTGCAGCATCCATCAAAAGCCTGCTGTGGCTCTGTGGGGGGAGGGAGGATGCAAACTAGACATGCAATGATGTTTGATACATATAAAACAATAAAAATATCCAATACAACTTCTTTACAGCATCCTATGTAATACACTGCTAAAGCATAATGAGAAAATCCAACTAAAGGTAATGCTTAGGTTATAAAATATTTTATTTTAACGTTTCAAAACTCTTTTTTTGGACAGAGCAGGGAGGAGCTCAACCCTGATCATCTTATGTTTTTGCTGCTTGTGTCCCATTTTCAATTTCCCTTCACTTCTGTCTTAGAAACGCAACAGACAATGAGGAAAACTCTCCAAAGTGAACATAATTCTCATTTTTAGAGAGTTACCGCAGGAACAGTTATCCCCATTGGAAGATTTTATTACTCCTTCAAAACAAAATGTTTTTGATTACCGCTCACTTTGAGTGACCATGGTCAGTGGGACTAAAAAAAATAGGTAAATCTCCTCAACCGGGGCAACGCTTCCCATCTCTATGCAAATCTAAAATGTAAAAAATCTGCCTTTACATATACTTTAAAAATATATTACTGGAACTATCATTTCATCTAACTTCATGTATTGGGTCTCAACAGGTTAAAGCAACAAGAAAAGACTGAACTCCAGTGATAACCAAAAGATTTTGTAGTTTATTTGGATAAGACACGGCATATCGCAATGTTAATTTTCCAACTATTTAAGTAAATGAAAGGGGAGCTATCTCCAATGTATCTTCAATAATTACAAATTTTGAGTGAGATAAACTAAAATTAACTTTAATGCAACCACTTCCATGCATCCTTAAACAATATCACTGCTAATGCATAGGTTGATCTCAGACTCCATCATTGTTCAGGTAGCAAACTAATTACATAACTCTTCAACCAAACTCAAGAACAGAAACTTAGGAAATATGATGTCTTTTTAACCTTTGCACATTTCTCTTTCTTCCACCATCTTTCCCTTTTATATTGAACATGCTTCATTAGTTTCTTGACAATTAAAAGCATATAATTATATGTGAATACTTCAGTTTTAGAAAGATATTGCCTGTACTTTTCTGTATGGTTAATACATACAGACTGAAACTACTATTCATCCTGCTAATTTGTTTTCAGTTACTAGCAACAGGCCAAAAAGAAATGTATGTTCTCTATTATCTATAATAACTTTTCATTTTTCAGTAACCCAAAAGCAGACCTTTTGAAAATCAGAAATGAGGTTAAAGAATAGTGTTTTGTATTTCATTCTTTGCTACACTTCTGTGCTGCAATTTGTGTTACCACGTAGGTTATGAAAGACCTCATGAACATATAACCTTCACATTAGCAAGACTGCTGTGTTTTGTTATTATTGCTAAACCAAAATCTATTTGCTTTTAAGTTATTTATAGCAAAACCTGTGGCTAAGAAAGTCAGGAACAATAAACTGTGTTTCAGTTTATTGAGCTCTAGCTAACTTATATTTCACCTCTAATAATTTCATAGATGCTTGATGATTTATCTTAGAATAAAATGGATAGAGTGTTTTAGTTTTATGACTGTGTCTTCCATGCATGTGCTGCCACTGCGCATGCACACATAGCCATACTAAAAGAAAATAGGATCCTTTTAATATTTCTTACTTTAAAGCATAGGCTGGCCATTTGCTGATCTTCCAAGAATATTAGTTGCATGAAGGCTTTGACTTTAATACTTTCTGAGTCACTGACCTAAAACAAGCATGCAGAGAAGAAAGTCAGACTGAAGTCAGATCTCCTGATCTCTATACTTATTCCAGGATTGTGCCTTAGAAAGTACTGAAGCTACCAAATTAGAATTACAGCCAGGAATATTGCATTTTCAGAAGATGATGTAAGCAATGGCAGCATCCATATTGGTAAAATACAGATTTCCTTTAATACAAACAAAAATATATTTTTAAATTTCATGATCTCGAGTCCGTTTCTAGTAGGCAGACTGGCTAATCTGAAACTTGTTAGCACAGCTAGGGCTAGGTAGTGGCTGTAGCCACAGAGGAGGCCTAGAGAACTAGAGTCTGGAGAGGATGGATACCGATTGGCACTGGAGGGCAAGCTCTGTGTGCCTCCACATAGAGCAATGGTGAAAACCCTTAGAAAGGGTGAGGTACAGAATCTAAGGAGACAACTTATCTTCACCAAAATTTCTGAAGGATTTTTTTTTCTGCAATGACAAAGAGGTTCCAGCCTATGACTCACATGAGCAGGCAGCTACAAGAATGGAGAGTGGATATGCAGGAAACAGTCTATTGGGATCATAGTCCATGGGGTACACAGTCCAAACTGGTAGGAGTGTAAGGAAACCACACAGAGGAACAGAGGAGGAAAACAATCTAGTGCACAGGCGGTAACAAGAGACTGGCTGGAACACAAATGGAGTCACAATGGTGAAGAGAAGCTTGTACCTGACTGGAATACAAAGGAAGACATGGCATTGAATGGAGACTTAATGCTAACAGTAGTCACTAGAGTAGAATGCAGACTGGGGAATGCAAAAATCACAGGAGTAGGCTTTGGGGCACAGGCACAAGGTACAGGTTGGAGTGCACTAGACGCAAGATGGAGTACACAAGGACTGCAGGCTGGAGTTCACAAGGATCCCTTGAGAGATAGACAGCACTGAAGAATGCTGGGGTCACAGTGCCAATGCATGGAGATCACAGGAGAAGTCACTAGGGAATGCAGGGGACAAGCTGCTAGCGTGTAGATGCATTGCTCAATCATTAAGCAACCTGCACACTGGCCCTCTGCTTGGCTGTGGCATCAGATAAAGCAGGAAGCTGGTGAATAACAACAATAGGAAAGATCTGGTGCTAGAAATCCTAAGCTCACAGAGGAAGGAAAAAATATCTCAAAAGCTATGGTCTAATATGCACCAACTGGTTGCGGGTGTGGGAATCGCACTTACAACCACCAGCCAAATTGCGCTGCTCTTACAAGACGCGATGGGCTACCTTTCATTCTGAATGGTAACCCAGAGCATCTCAGCCTGCAGCGCAATTGCAGGTGCGAGAACCACAGGAAAACTGCACGGTCAAATGCGGCCTCATTTTTTAAAAAGGTGCATGCATCTTTTTTTGTGTGGGAAATGCAGGCACGGTAGCCCATACAAATGAATGGCCTGCCATGCCTGAAGAAATTTGGAATGCACGGCTCACAGTTGTGTGAACCAAGCCTTAGACAGACATAGAAAAATTAGATACTAATTTTATTTCTGTCTGTAACCTTGCTAGGGCTTTTTCCCCTCACTTCCTATTTCTGTGACAGCAAATCAAGAAATGAGGGGAGTGGTTTTACCAAGACCATAAGACACAAACAGTAATAAAACCAGAGAGTTTCTAATTCTTATCCATTTACTGAAAATATATGTTTTTGCCTTCTTTTTTTTAACTGGAGAGATTTTCCACCACAAGAGGTGAGAGGAAATTGCACAGTGGGATCTCAGATTGCAGTACAAATATAATAGACGGCTTTATACTTTCCCCACTCCATCCAAAAACAAAAAGTCTGGAGCTGGACTTTAAAATTTTTATGAATAAATTATTTTTCTTCAATGACAACTACTTACTCCAGCTCCTAGCTGTTAGGGCTGTTGGCCAAAATGTGGAGGGAGAAGGGTCCACATGATCTACACCAAACTGATCAGCCCAATAAAATTCATGTTGTCAGTCTGGTTTTTTTTTTTGGCAATTTATGACATGCTGTGGAAAAAAAAAATGACAGCTCTATCACCACAAGTGAGCTAAAATAAATATCCAAAAAATAAAAAACCATATACAGTATCAATTCACCTCATGTACAATATCAACTCATCTCATAAATAACAAATCATCTGCATAATATGATAATAAATAAGAAAACATGTGTGAAGGATACAAAATATGTCCCCTGAAAAAGTCAATCAGATGAAGCACGTAGAGCAGAGCTTATTAGATGTGACATCATCACATATGCTAGAGTCTGAACTTGCAGCCAGGGTATTGCAGCCGACTGGAGCAGGCTCAGCTTAAAGTGATATATACAAAGCTTGTTTGTTAGTGTCTGTTGTAACATGCTATAATGTAAATGCAATACAGTAGTTGATGCTTTTATAAATAATGTAGAAGGTTTTACAAAATGGAGATTTATTTCTGCTTCCTTATTTGGGTGGTGATGTCGGTGCTTTAAATAAACATTGAGCCACTTCTGTAATGAGTGAGAGAGTTTTAGGAAGTTGAAGTGGTTTAGAGATGTGCTGAGAGATGGCTGATAATAACATACCTCTGGTGAGTTTTTAGATTGAATATGGTGGAGGTGGTCACACTGAAGATGTGCACAGTAGTTGGATGAAGAAGATTGGTGACATATTGGACACAGTCACTTTCAAAAAAGTTTACTTATGCAACAGACACTTTATATTGATGATATATGTATTTATGCATGAGGCACTTTGAATTAGCTATATATGCATTTATGCTCAGACACTTTATAATATATATGCATTTATGCATGGGACACTTTGAATTGCATTTATTCACTGAACATTTTTGAAGAACACTTGTTTTATCTTGCACAGATTGATGAATTTGACTTTTTATTTTGTATGGTTTACTAATTTTCTTAATATTGAATTGATCCTTTATGTGGTTTTTACAGACAGGGGGCATAGTCACAGTCAAGGCTTTTTTCCTGCATGAGTGTTTTTTTCTGCAGCAGTTGAACACATCCCCCATAACCCTCTGATCATGTCTTCTGTTATGTGCACTGATATAATCCCACTCCCATCTTTTCTTACTTCTTCTTAGAGGATATTGCCTCTAAACCCGGTCCTCCAGTATCTCACCCCCACACCAGGCACCCTTCTTTCTTTAGCATTAGCCACAATCCACTCAGTTTAATCTCAATTCCTCTGCTCCCAAAAACTACCCCCCTTTTTTAATGTGCCCTCTGGAATGTCTGCTCTCTCTGTAACAAGCTCACCTCTGTCCATGACATTTTTGTTTCCCACTCCCTCAATCTACTTGCACTTTCAGATAGCTGGCTTCAAGTGTCAGATTCGGCCTCTCCCATGGCCCTCTCCCATGGAGGCCACCAGTGGACTCATTCACCCAGTAGTCAGAAAGGAGGTGGAGTTGGTTTGCTTCTGTCCACACCTTTCAAGTCCTTCCTACCCCTCCCTCGCTATGCTTCTTTTCTTTCAAGACTCATTGTATTTGTCTGTTTTCTCCCGTTTCTCTAAGGATTGCAGTCATCTATCAGCCTCCTGGACCAGTGTCACACTTTCTTGATGACGTCTCTGCCTGGCTACCCTACTTTCTCTGCTATGAAATACCCACTATTATTCTTCGTGATTTTAACATTCCCAATAGTGTTAACAGCAGAGCTACATCCCAACTTTTAAACCCAACCTCATCTTTTGCCCTAACACAATGGACACAGTCCTCCACTCACTCTGATGGGAATACCCTTGACCTTGACTTCTCCCATATTTGCACTCCCTACAACCTCACCAACACCCCCTTTCTCTATCCCTCCAAGCAGCAAACAATTACTTGCAGAAACCTATGCCATGGAAGCCCCTGGCATCTCTCTTTACTACAAAACAGATGTCCTTATTCGGATCCTAGACTGGTTCCATAACCACTCGTCTAAGCTATGGGTCCAATTAGAACAACACATGTTTCCTATTAAACAAAAAACAGTGCAGCGCTAAATGGAAAATAAAATAGGATACACATAAGATAATAAAATTGATATGCACATAGGATAATAAAATTCTGATACAAAGTCTATATGGTAAAAAACGTGCCAGGTGACTAGTGGTAATCAATGGTGGTGATCCGTGAAGAATAGCAGAAATGCGCACTCACCAGAAGATAGATAAGTATAAGCGGTGTATATCAAATCCAATGGATCCTCAATCAGGAAGAAAAAAGGTCTGGTCAGAACAAGTCAATCCTCCCTCCGGGTTGCATTCAGAATTTGCCCCAAAAATGATGTAAACCAGATCCAGGTAACCAGAGGTCTACTATTGTTGATGGATGGAAGGGGTAACCTGTTTACAGGGGATCTTCCTCCTCTTGGTATGGTACCTGAGATCGTGGTGAAGGGCTCTGTAAAAAAGAACTCCAGCTCTGCGCAGTGGTTTTGCATAGAGCAGCCCCGATACTCTTTTCAGGTTCCTCGCTGTGCTCCTGGCTCCTCCCCCTTGACCAGTGCCCCACATTAACAAGCTGCCTGCTGTGGGGGGCACTGGTGCATGCTTGTATATATTATAATCTCATTAAAGCAAAATGTATATTACACATTTTCACAGCTCTTACTGTGAAGAAGCCTTTCTGTATTTGGAGATTTTCAGATATTGTTGGTACATCATTTCAATCACATGTCTTTGTTAAAATCAACATTTTTAAAATTTTAATAGAATGTTACTATTTTAGATATTTTAGACTGTAAATTTAAAAGGCAAAATATTATGCTTGCAGCTCTGGCTCCATTTTCACATTTTATGTTCAAATGCTAATCATTACACTGTTTGATAACAGAAATTGCACATATTATTTTAAGTGCAATGACCTTTCAAATGTTGCATTTGAAATCTTTTATGTACTTTCATTGTAATCTTCTGAGATTTATTACTTATTTAAATGTCTATTTAGCCTAAAGCAGAAAGATTCTGCCAAGCCTGTGTGCTCTTTTCTAATGTAATGATCCTTGAAATTAAAAACATACACACGTGTAGCAGCTATAAACAATTTTGTCTGCTAAGTTTAGCATTCAGCTTCAATTTCTTTTATGTAAGTGAAATTATACTGTCATTTTATTCTATTGTAGCCTAGCTGAATTGAGTTTACATTAATTGCACACTTTATGCTTTTTCATGAATGAGCATTTCTTTTGCATTTTAAATAGTCATCATTGCTATATGTGGTGATCACTGATTAGGACTAACATTAAGATCAGCATAATTATGAAATTATATTTCCTCCTGTTCTAGTTTCATAACAGCGCTATATTAGAGTGTTTATAAAAACTACAAGTAGTTGTGCATTGAACACTTGTAGTAAATTACATTACATAGACCTTATAAATATATGAGTATAATAAACATTCAAAAATAACCTTTAAAATGTAGCAATTCATTAACAAATCATAGATCTGTAGTTCAAAGAATTTAGTTTTAAAATGCAAGAGAGGTTGTGCCTCTGCCCTTAGCACCTCAGAAACTCCACAATCATCAATGAGATCCTAATCTGTAGTCCAACTAACTTGAATTAAACTGCAATCTTCCTTTGCCAGTGTGCCTCCACCCTTAATTGAAAATTTAGAATACCTACATGATTCCACTACTACCAGGGATCACAAAGAGCTGCTTACCAGGTCATTTGACACCACCAATGCAGGACGATTAAATAGTGCATTTCTAGTATGTTGGCAAACTATCCAGTTGCCAACAGGGCTCTCTAGATATCACTGATATGGATTCAGCCATTATCGCCCATAAAACTGCTTCACATGGGGCACACTCATTGTCCAGGGGAGGGGAAGATTTGGATTGTTCAGATCAATCGTTTTTTTTCTTAATAAATCACAAAAATAATTCACCTCCAGTTAGAACTCTATGCATAGTCTGCAGTCTTCTACTGATGTCACTCTTCCAAACTCAGCCTTATGCATTTCAGCCAATTGGTCATCATCAAGGGCTGGGACTAGTGACATATGTAGACTCTGTATAAGAAGATAAACATTAGCATAATTCCTGTTCTACCATGAGCCTCTTAAAAATGGGATTATCCACCCAATCACAGTGAATTGCCCCTTAAGATTTGAATGATTACTTCTTCCTGTTGTAGAGGACTAGCCTACAACATTAATACAGGATTTCTACATAATGCGCTAAAATATAATAAAACCACAAGCTCAGCACATAAAATATTTATAATAATAATAATAATAAAAAACATTGTAACTATTTTAAATAATGCAGTTAATATCCAGTTCAAAGTTTAACCAATCCAGAACTAAAGTATCTAAATAGTAGACCTCTCATTTTCCAAACTTGACACTTTTCTTGTTTTATTCATACCACTCTAGTAAGTTGTAACCTAGGAATACCATTACATTTAAGATTTGATGGGTCTTTATTGTAAAATGTAGAAAAAATGCAAAGGGTAACTATGTGATTTTAAACCTTTTATAATATTATTAAAGGAAATGTATGGTCACAGTATACACTTTCATTTTATAACATCAGCATTGTAATAACAATAAAAATAATAGTTGTTTTTGATAATCTAATATAAGCTTACTTGAATAAAATCTCATTTCATGTTGTAGTTTCTGCCTGTTTGCTAGCCATCTCTTTGCGCAAATTCCTGGATTCCCAGCATGTATTGAAGCTTCTCCTTTGCTGTTTGCCTTCAATTGCTAAGGACTACATATACTATGGTACCTTCCTGTACTGACTCCTTATCTCCTGAAACTCCTCCTCTCAGCATCTCTGTAGTTCAGAAGGCAAATTCTGTGAATTATGTGTAACAGCAGTGCCTACTCACAGGGCATAGTAATTTTTTTCCACCGAATTCAAGGATGTAAATGTATGGAGATCTTCACAAACTAAGTTTACAAACTTCAAGATCATTAGGATTCATAGAAGTAGGTTAAAAATAATTAAAATAGAAATTAGTATATGGTTTTTAAATTTTGACTATAGATATGCTTTAACATGTTCACCCTGGTGGACATGCAATGTTTGTATGCTTAACCCCACAAACCTCACTGGCACTGCAGAAAACAAACAGTATGGATATGAAAGTGTTAATCTTATATTCAATACCCCAAACACTCTTTTTTGATTAATTATTTCCACACAGTTTACAAGTCTTAGAGAGTTTGCATGTGTAAAAACCTTTGCCATTAAACAGGGAAAGTTGTGTCGGCTTATCTACTACTTTATAAACCAATTGTATTCACTTATAACCTGCACTTGGATACCTCCAAAAAATGACAAAAATGTGCCAAACGATACCAAAAAATGAAGCTGCTGCTTCTACAAAGGTACTGACCTTTAGAATAAATGTTAACCCCTTCCAGCCGGCGCCTCCCAGCCCTTTAAGAGTTTCAGAAGCCGGGAGGCGGGTGGGCGGGGCGGGGTTTTGGGATCATGTGAACGCCGTGACGACGCGTCACGGCGGTCACATGATCGGGAAAGGTCCCGATCGAAAGAGCAAACCGGGACCTTTCCGTGAGTAGGGGGCATGTGTCCTGGGAGCGCGAAGGGCACGCGCTCTCAGCACATACGATTTTTCTTACCTAAACGCAAATGTGCGGCTGCTTGGCGTCTAGGCCCAGACGCCGGGAGGCCACACATTTGTGTGCGGTCGGCGTGAAGGGGTTAGAACAGTGAAGAGCTGCCCTATAAGCGTGCAAAATACCTCAAAATATACATATTGTGAATTCATGGAATGTGCTTCCTCTACAATTACACCATCAACATAATTATAAACAAATATAATTATATAAACAAATAATTCATAAATTATAGTCTCTTAAATGTGCAAACGTGCAGTAATTCTTCAAAGTACAAAAATGCGGTAATTCTTCATAAAGTGCAACAAATCCTTAGTGCTCCCCTCCAGTGGTCCCACTTTCTCACCAGCTCCTGTAGACTCTTATAAGAACAAGAGTCTATATAGGCTCATCTGGGATTTGTAGTCCTCCTGTGGGTCCGGTCCTCATTCTAATCCTCTGTTGTCAGTATCCTGTTCATGAGCATAAACTCCTCATAAAGTAGTATATAAAGAGGGAAGGAGGGCCAATATAATGAAATATCATTTATTAACCTCTTGATGCCGACCGTACACAAATATTCAGCCTCTCAGCGGCTGGGCCTTGACGCTGAGCGTCCACATATTTGCGTACCATTTGAAAACACATATGTGCTGAGAGCGCGTGCCCTGTATGCTCCCAGCACATATGTCATTGTCTCACTGAAAGGTTCCGATCTTCCCTTACGACCTTTTCCAATTATGTGACCGCCGCGACAGCAAATCATGGCGGTCACATGACCCTGAAACCCTGCCCCACCTCCTGGCATCTGAAACCCCTTAAAGGGCCGGAAGGCGCCGGCGTGAAGAGGTTAAAATTAGAATTAAAATCGTGTTTTACTCACATATAATTGCAGATAAAAAAGCATACAAACTCCGGACCAGAAGTAGCGCACCGTTGTGCATTCCACTGGCCAGAATTGACGTTACTAGTGGCTCCCACTGACACGTTTCGCTCCTCCCAGCATTCTCAAAGGCTAGCTTTTATATTATAAACCACCTTATTCCTTAACAAACCAAGCCTTTTATATAATACCATTTAGACTATCCGCTAATAGATATTTTAGTTTTCAATCCCTTTTAAAGATGTCTTTTAAAAATTTTCCTAAACACCAAATATTGTGGTAAGAAGAAGCATGTAAGGAAAGCAAATCTACTAGATTCTAGATTGTACATAACCTCTCTGGTCCCTTTTTTTATCCTCCAGCAGATCATCCCTATTACGCCCAGCCACATATTCAATTACTTGTTAAATACTTTTTCCTCATAGCACCTCTCCAGGAATCTACCCTTTTCAGGGGATGGATCTGAATAAATTGGCCCTAGGTATATTAATAAAAAACAAAGTGTGGTGGCAACTTCTTTGAAGTTGTAACCATTAGGGTCAGCTGGTTAAAATCAGTTCACATATTCCATACTGATATCAAAGTAAATTTGGATGTTACTATCTCTCTGTTTTAGTCCTTTTATAAAATCCTCCAAGTGTTCTCATCACCAAACCAAATACAGATGACATCAATATATATTTTCCATAATGTTAATGATGTTGTATTTTGTGAAAAAAAATTTATTTGTTTGTCTGATTTGGCCATTTATAATTTTCCTGAACTGAGTGCAAACCTCCCCCCCCCATGGCAACTCTCTTTGTTTGAATATAATAGTTTCCACCCATCCAAAAAAAGAATTACATTGAACATTGCAAAATATAAACATTCCAAAAGGAAGTCCAACTGTATCAAGGGGAGATCCTTGGAGTTATTAAGATAATATTTCACAAACTCAAAACCTCCAAATTGAGGGATAATAGCATATAATGAGGTAACATCAGAGATAATAAAAAAGAACTGGTCTTGTAACTTAATACCCTTCAAAATATTAGTAATACTTTTCTATCTTTAATAAGGAGGGAGTAAATAAAGTTTTTAAGTAGTTAAATTTAAAGTCTTAGACTATGGAGAGTTGATTGGCAATTTTATTACTGTATATGGAATCCAGAATGAGGCTTGCATAATGCCCAAGACTTCAGTCAGAGGCTTAGATGCCAGCTGGTCTTCTATGAGAATGAGGCTTGGAGACCAAACTGGAAAATCTCTGTGGGATCCAAGGCAAGGCTTAGGTATTGTCCATAGTGAGGCTTGGTTAAACATTATGGCACAGCATGGCACCCATGTTCTGAAGATGTTCTATACGATGAAATGTGCAGGACAGAGTCTTCTGCTGATGTCATCAAGCACTGGAAGTGATCCAGTGATTATCGCAGTTTGCCAGCTATGGTGATTTTTAAAGGTACAATATTGTTTTTACATATGTGAGTGAATTATCTAGGCAAATACAGGTACCAGGTGATATTTTACATGTGGCATATTTGTATATTTGCTCTTCCAGGAGTTCATGCTGCAGGGGGACAGTGGAGGTGACTGCTTGGAGAGAGATGTTTGGTGAAGGCTGTGTTGAGCAGATAGAGGGATGCCATTGATGCCTTATTGTACTGGCTATGCTGTATATGACTGCTTTGTAATAGGGGCTAAATGGTATCTGGTAAGTCTGCATCTTACCTCTATACAGGTGAATGCTGAACATACTTGGAATTATTTTGAGGAAGAGAGTAATAACCTACATGTACATTTAAAGGGACCTTTTCCATTCTTAGATTTTGGGACTTTTCTTAAACCATTTTCTGCAATGGCATTTTATGATTTTTTTTATATGTTTATTGATACTGTTATGAGGTATTTATGCATGAAAATGGTCACTATCTGACATTGTTATTTATGACCTGATATAATATTGCACTATTTATTGATCACATTACAGCACAAAGCAGTATAAAGTGTATGTAATTAGAAGGGAATAACAACTACAATTTTTAAGAGGGTTATTGTAGGGTGGAGATTATGTTTATTCTTACCCTCCTTATATAAAGCCTATATCCTGTATAATAATAATATACACCCCAGCCCCTGATGACAGTTGATTGGCTGAAATGTGTAGGGAATAAGTGTCACCAATTGAAGACTGCAGACTATGCATGGAGCTTTAGCTGGAACTAAGAGGTGAATTATTTTTCTGCTGTGAGTGAATTAAACGCTATTAATCTTTACAATCTAGAATTTTTTTCCTCATCTGGAGTGTTTGTGCCTTACATGGGGGAAGCTCTGTTGGTGGTGATGGCTGAACCAATATTGGGGATGCCCTGTTAACAACTGGATGCTGTGACTACACAGGTGCTGCTTGACATCCTTATATTAGTGGGGGTCAAAGGATTTAATAAACGGTTCTGTGTAATCTCTGGTGGTGGAATTACATAGATGTTCTGCATTTTCCACTAAGGATGGAGGCATACTTTCACTGGCAAAGGAATATTTCTGTTTAATTCAGCTTGTTTGCACTACAGCTTTATGATCTTATATATGATTGTGGAGTCACTTAGGTGCTATACATTTTTTTTGTTGAGGGTTGAAGCACACTTTATGCAGGCAGAAGAAGACAGAAATTTAAACCTGAATTGTTTGGACTATAGATCTTTGACCCTACATACTGTAGATTTCTATGTATTTTTTAAGATTATTTATGAATGTTTATTATGATCATATTTCATATTAATAAGGTCCATTTAGTCATTCTGTGACACAGACTGGATTTACTATGAGTGTTTGTAGTTTTTATAAGTTTGATATCTTTTTTGTCGAAATATATACCGCGTTTTTTAGCTTGCTGCTTTTTAGTTATTTACAGTATATAAGTGATATTTCTTTGGTAGCTCTTTTTTAGAGCATTACCACATATTGTATTGTTATGTTATAAATATGACCTGTGGGTGTAGATAGTGCCCCACAACAGTGACACACATTTCATGGATCAGAATCATTTTGGAATATAAGAAATTGTGTTGGGTTACCCCCCAATTACTATGTATATTAATCATTCAGCTGGTCTTTAGTAGCATTTGTGGGTCCAAATGACATATAATTATTTGTGGCACATTGTCTAAATAAAAAGACTGGCACTGCAAAAGAGCAGCTTGGCTTTTACATCATAGACAATTTTAATTCATTTTGTGATGTCAATCAACGTTTGTATCTGAATCTCATGTTCTTTTGTCTCCTCAACATTATGACACTATTGAGAGATGCTGATTTGCGGCTCTACTCTCACAGGGTTCAATAAACATCAAGGTTCCAGCCTATCTTTTCAGTTTATGGAATGAAAGCAACATGTAGAATGGGCAGAGGCTTTAGAGAATAAAGCTATTATAAAATCATTAGTGATTCTAATATGTATGTAAAATAACACACAGTAAAATTAAATTATGCATTAAGAAGTGTCACGTGTGCTTTATCTTAATTTGTTAAAGATGATATGTGTGTTAATTATGTATAAGGCCCATCAGTTGAGTTTTGTATACAGAGTTGACTGACCTTAAATTTTTCTAGAAATGCAATTATCGCAAAAAATGGAGAGAAGAATTAAAGTGATACTAAAGGTTCACTTTTTTTTTAATAACAAACATGTCATTCTTCACTACTCTGTGCAATAGTTGTGCACAGAGCAGCCCTGATCTTCCTCTTCTTTGGTCCCCCGCGGGTGCTCCTGGCTCCTACTCCCTGTTGAGCACCCCCAGAACAAGCTGCTTGCTCTGCAGGCACTCGTGTGTGCTCACTTCCAAGCTGCCTCTGTGTGTCTATGAGACATGCAGAGCTCAGCTCTGCCTTGCCCCCCCCCCCCCAATGGCTCCTGCTGCTCTCAGCCAATGAGGAGGGAGAAACCCAGGAGTGCTGCTGCTTTTGTGCACATCACTGAATCTAGATGGGGCTAAAGTAAGTAAAAGGGGAGTTGAGGGGGGGGGGGGGGCTTACTAAAGGTTTTTCACCTTCATGCAAAGAATGCTGAATGTAAAAATCCTTCACCCTTTAAAACCACTTTAATCCAGCAGTTTTGCTTTTAATAACATCATTGTACAACTGTTAACTTTATTTTCATTTGTTATATGTTTCTGTCTTAAATGTTTGCTGTACTTGTTTGTTTTTTGTTTTGTTTTTTGCTATACTTTAAAAATGTAGGTGTATCCAAAGCCAAAACCTTTTATTTTTATATAGAATAGGGAAGCATTAGAACCAACATCAAATTAATAATGCTGTTAGTGTTACTCTCTAATTGCTGTGGTGACAAAAGTCACGGGAACTTAAAACGAGAGAACATTTTTGTATTGTTACCAAAGAAAGAATAGAGAGGAAGTCTTCAAATGAGGAGACTTGTTTAGTTCACAACTGTCTAATAAGGATAATGCCTTACATTGGAGAGATCTCCCCCACTTTTTGTGTGAAAGAAACTAACAAGGGTTAGCCTATCCTACATTTTGCCTTTCTATCCCTAAAAACCAGTTACCATTAGTTTGACACCTTGATACACCTTGAAACATTTCTTCATTCTCTATTCAATAATTTACAATGCTGTAAGAAAAATGTAAATTCTGTATCTTAAATATGTCATCTAATAATAATGAAACATTTGCCTGTCTATCTCTAAAAACTAGCTACCATTAGTTTGACACCTTGATACACCTTGAAACATTTATTTGTTCTCTATTCAATAGTTTACAGTGCTGCCGTAAGAAAAATGTAAATTATGTATCCTAAATATGTAATCTAACAATATATAAATTTACTGTATGCACCTTGTTTATTCACGTTTTTCCCAAATGGCTTGGCATAATGATTTTGTTTAATTGCTTAATTGTATAATTTGTCTAGTACATGAAAAAAAGTATTGATAAAAAGTGGATGAATGGAAGGAGAAAGGTGCAAAGAATGAATGAATAGATGGATGAAGGATTGGAAGTATAAAGAGATGTGGAAAATAAAGATTCCTATAGATAGCCCAGTGTGCTCTCTTCATTTGTATCCTTTCTTTTTTCTTGATTTGGTCTGTTTAAGAAAGGAAAATACACACTTTGAATGATCAGGTATACTTTAATACAGAACTCTCATAATACATCTTAAAGGGGGCCTCTTTCACACATGCCTCTTTGGTGTCAATGCTGAACTCCTTTTATATTTAGTTAGCTTCCTATGTAATATTATCAAGGTTTCTTGTAGTCCCCAGATAAAATACGGTAGCAGCCAACAGAGTTGTGTTCCTCAATGTATTTTTTTGTCATGCCTCTATCTCTTTAGCTCCTCATTATATTAAACATAATATTATATTATTATATTAAACATAAACATTAATATTGTAGCATATTGTTAGGAGAAATTAATTGTTTGCATTATCAAGTAAGCCTAAAATATTTAGCCCATCTAATGCCACTCACCACTATCAACTTCCTTTTTAATTTCATTGTGAAAGAGCACTACCGTTGCCTTCTCATCTTCAAACTATATTATTGTCCTCTCTTGTCCTGGTGTGCCTTTTTACTGCCGCACATCCTTCTCCTGCCATCTCGTATTGTAAATCTAGATTACATTTTACAATGAAATCTGCCATCACAGTACTTGCAGAGTTAACATTGGTAAACTTAAGTTCATAATTTTCAGACTTCAAGCTGAGTTTAGAGAATTTCCCTATGAACCCAACCAAGACACTTTTGCACATCCTTATTCTTTAGCTATTATACATACAGGTATTTTAACACTGCTTTTCTTGAACACCTTTCCTTGTAGATGATCATGTGAGATATTGATGATGAATATAAAAAAATAGTGAATTATGCTATACATGTTTAGATCTGATCCAATTAATACTCATGAATGAATGTTTCCCATATCATTGTTTAACCCACAGCCAAACACTTTATATCTTTGGTCATAATAAAAGGCATGGCGATAATTCATTTTCAGGACAGGTTGTTTATAGCACAGAAACAATATCTTTTGATGCTTCTGGAGAATTACGGTAAGTGCTAAAGTCTAATTCTGGAAATTGGGCTAAGTGCTAACAGCAAATTAAATAGGCATGCAGGGGTTAAAGTGGTTGTAAAGGCTCAAGGTTCATTTACCTTCCTGCATTCTATGCATGAAGGTAAAAAACTTTCTGTATGCAGCAGCCTCCACAGGCCCCCCAATACTCACCTGAGCTCTATCGTGATCCAGCAATGTGCATGAGAGCCTTGACTCTTTTAGAAATCTCCATTCTCATTGGCTTAGACAGCAGTGGGAGCCATTGGCTCCTGCTACTGTAACTTACAGCCAGTGAGCCAATGAAGAGAGAGAGGAGGTGGGGCCGAGTCATGGCTCTGTGTGTGAATGGACAGAGCAGCAGCTTGGGAGCAAGTCTGCTTAGGTGCCCCCATAGCAAGCTTCTTGCTCTGGGGGCACTTGGCAGGAGGGAGGGTCCAGGAGCTCCTGCAGAGGACCTGAGAAGAGGATGATTGGGTCTGCTCTGTGTAAAACCACTGCACAGATCAGGTAAGTATAATATGTTTGCCTTTAATCACTTTAAGTTTAAAAGAAAGTATACAGTGAGAACATAATTATTTTAATAGGTTATTATTGCAGCATTTACAATGTATAGAAGTTAGTACATTTACATTTATGTACAATACATTTAAAACTGTTAGTTAAGTATATACCACATATTGAATTACTTGATTTGTGACTTATGCCTAATAGGATGGTTCAGCCTGAAGTTTCAGTCAGATGAACAGAGTCTAAAAGCCAAAAAGCTGGACTGTTTTTTAAGCTAACCCATGTCACTTTGTAAATCCTTTTGCATGAATTAAATGTTTAGGGCTCATTCACATGGACACAGAGGTCCATAAAGCATGAAGAAGGCATCTGTGTATATATCCAGGAGTGACAGATGTGCTGTACAGTCATCTGTACAAATCGATAACAAGCTACTGTTGTATGCTGGTAACAGCCACAGCTTCTCACTGATTTGTGCATGAGTCTGTACACAACACCCAGGTGCCAGCCACCACAGTCCCTCTACTCTCCATCAGAAATATGAAAAAGAAATGTATCAGTTGCACTCCACTCTTAGTTCCTCTTGCTGTATTTATTACTTATCAACAATATGACTGCATACACAAAGTCTCCAATAGCTTACAAATGTACATCCACGTCATAAAATCTAGAAAAAGCTGTTTGTCTGAATACAGAACAGGTACATTTCTCCTGATAATAGCAATCACCAGAGGAAAAAGTAGTGACAAAAGTCACTGGTTGAGCTGCAACATTACCAAATACCTGAGATTTTCACTTTATGTTGTTATGACCATTTAGAGTAGTGTTCAAAAGAACTTTTCTATTTTTATTATCAGCAATCACCTGCCTCGTATTAGGGACCATTCAGGGAAACCCATCTGTCTCAATTGTGCAGTAATAAGTTGACATTCTTTGTTGTATAGAAAATGTGTAGAGCAGTTCCTGCGTGCCCTTATAAATTCCCCAACAGGTGTGGTACGGATGGTGTGGAGAGGATGGCAACTGGTGGCATGGAGAGTAATATTGCCAGAACAAGGTTTCTAATATGTTGATGGAAAATAGTACAAGTAATAATAACACTCTGTAAAACAATGTCTAAAAAATAGTGTGAGGATGACTTTCACAGGTAAAGTTGAGATTGAGAGAGTTGGTATTAATGTACTTCAAAAGTTTTAACAAACCCGGTGCTGTTCCACTCAACACCATCAGCAGGTCTTTGATCTAACAACCATACCAACAGATTACTTTTTTAAAGGGATTTTCCGGAGAAAACAGAAATTTCTCTTCCCACCATCCCATATATAAATTGGCCATAGATGTTGAGAGCCTCACCCAATGGATGCACCACAGCACTGGAGATAATGAGAGCTGTCAAAAAGAAAAAAAAATGTGTTAATAGAAATTGTACAGATGAAATCAAAACCTCCTGAAGAGCATTTTAGTATGTACTGTATTTTGGTAGATATTTGACAGCCATCACCCCGGCATCCTGGGGAATTGAGGAATATAAAGAACAGACATCAAGGGTGACCCTTGAAAGATTAGAGGTCCAGTTTAGGGAAGAAATGTGGGAAAGGAGAATGCTAGTATCATGAATATAGCCTAGCAATTGTGTAAAAAGAGGCTGTAAGTGTGCATCCATCTACTCATCTAGTGCCTGCCACAAGCGGACAACCCTGTATAGTGCCTGCCACGATTCAATAGAGGGTCGAACAATTTGTGGATTTTCAGCAAATGCTGGAAAATTGAGGTAATAGGCTGATCTACATTAAAGTATTCTGCTGTCTTAGGTGATAGAATCCCCATTGCTTTCCCTCTTGGCAACAAATCCCATTTTAAATTTAGGGGTGGGATTACATGCAAGGAGGCGATAGACAGTATGATCACTAATTTGTTGTAAAGCCTCTGAATGATATTGTTCCATATTCAAAATGACCCAGCACCCTTCCTTGTCAACCCCTTTGATTACAATATACCAGGACAGTTTAAGCTGCTGTAAAGCCTGAGACTCTTGTCGCGTGACATTAGAAATGACGATGTATAGTTTCTAATTTTAATTGTGTAAGCTCTTGTTCTACTACATTTTGAAAAGCCCCCACTGTGGCACTATGAGCATGTATGAGATAGAAATATGTATCCCCTTTATCTAAGGTGCTGGCAGCAAAACCATAACAGCCTCCAAAAGACTCAGTATATATTTTTTCTAGATTTAATTTTAAGTGTGGAGGAGCCGTTCAGAGTGCCAGTCATCAGGTGTGTTTGATTCCTCTGTTTGCCCTCCTCCTCCTGTCACAGCTCTGGTATACTATATAATTAGCTGTTCAGCGTTTAGTATTCTGTTATGGCTAAGGCCCATAGAGCTGGCTGAAACATGTCAATTTTTCTTTAAGAATGGATTCTTTTATGTCTTGGTGGATTTATAATGAAGCCAAGTGAATTTATCGCAAGTTGCCAAACTTTTATCTTTCTTCAGATGTTGGACAGTATGTACAGTGTGTGTCCTGGCACAAGCATTTAATCCTCATCCCTATATACATTAGATAGGGGTTACAACACCGCAGTTTGTTTATTTTACTTGGATCTGCTCACAGATCCCCTGCTGATTGGAGTAGAGGGAGCAGATGAGACATCCGTGTCTGCAGAGAGGACACAGACAGGACCTGTTCTGCTCTATTGGCGGCCAGGTCTAAACTGACTCTGCTGTTCATTTACACCTGACTACACTACAATCTGGTCCACGTAGCCTCCCTAGCGGTCTGATTATGTCAGTATTTCTGTGCTCAAAGTGGTAAATTTTTTGCATGGAAATATGTATTTTTTTTATTGTAGGCCTGTAATTTTTAGGAATAACTCACTGAAATCTGTCCGAACAAGAGTCTAGTAAACATCCCGGGTATGTTAAAATTTTAACACTGAAATTTGAAATATAGCGCCAAGTTCGCACATCACTGAGCAAAGTCGCAAAATTGTTTTCAGTGTCTGATGACGAATTTCCCCACAAATCATTATCACTCAATTCTGCAAGTAGTTCTAATTTACTATTGCTGTTCTCTAACTGGTCTAAAACCGCTTATGACCTAAAGGGAGGCTTTTTGGATGCCATGGACATTTCTCAGTTTCCAGGCAGAAAGAACGGTAAAAATGCAGACAGGGGACAGGACAAAGCAGTCGGGACAAAATGTATGTGAAATGGTTTGATACAGTAATGTTTTACTATGTGATTTTAGTGTATTTAGTGAATGTCACTTTTTCACATTTTCAAATTTCCCGCCGTTCCGTCCCCGTACGTCCTGACGTCGCAGGGAATGGAACCCAGAAGACGGATGCCGGCACGTTGCAGGACATTGCAGGGGACACTGAAGGAGGGACATCGCGCGAGCGAAGGACAAGGTACAGTCAGGTCCATAAATATTGGGACATCGATACAATTCTAACATTTTTGGCTCTATACACCACCACAATGGATTTGAAATGAAACGAACAAGATGTGCTTTAACTGCAGACTGTCAGCTTTAATTTGAGGGTATTTACGTCCAAATCAGGTGAACGGTGTAGGAATTACAACAGTTTGCATATGTGCCTCCCACTTGTTAAGGGACCAAAAGTAATGGGACATAATAATAATCATAAATCAAACTTTCACTTTTTAATACTTGGTTGTAAATCCTTTGCAGTCAATTACAGCCTGAAGTCTGGAATGTATAGACATCACCAGATGCTGGGTTTCATCCCTTGTGATGCTCTGCCAGGCCTCTACTGCAACTGTCTTCAGTTCCTGCTTGTTCTTGGGGCATTTTCCCTTCAGTTTTGTCTTCAGCAAGTGAAATGCATGCTCAATCGGATTCAGGTCAGGTGATTGACTTGGCCATTGCATAACATTCCACTTCTTTCCCTTAAAAAACTCTTTGGTTGCTTTTGCAGTATGCTTTGGGTCATTGTCCATCTGCACTGGGAAGCGGCGTCCAATGAGTTCTGCAGAATTTGGCTGAATATGAGCAGATAATTTTGCTCGAAACACTTCAGAATTCATCCTGCTGCTTTTGTCAGCAGTCACATCATCAATAAATACAAGAGAACCAGTTCCATTGGCACCCATACATGCCCACGCCATGACACTGCCACCACCATGCTTCACTGATGAGGTGGTATGCTTAGGATCATGAGCAGTTCCTTTTCTTCTCCATACTCTTCTCTTCCCATCACTGTGATACAAGTTGATCTTGGTCTCATCTGTCCAAAGGATGTTGTTCCAGAACTCTGAAGGCTTTTTTAGATGTCGTTTGGCAAACTCTAATCTGGCCTTCCTGTTTTTGAGGCTCACCAATGGTTTACATCTTGTGGTGAACCCTCTGTATTCATTCTGGTGAAGTCTTCTCTTGATTGTTGACTTTGACACACATACACCTACCTCCTGGAGAGTGTTCTTGATCTGGCCAACTGTTGTGAAGGGTGTTTTCTTCACCAGGGAAAGAATTCTTCGGTCATCCACCACAGTTGTTTTCCGTGGTCTTCCGAGTCTTTTGGTGTTGCTGATCTCACCGGTGCGTTCCTTCTTTTTAAGAATGTTCCAAACAGTTGTTTTGGCCACGCCTAATGTTTTTGCTATCTCTCTGATGGGTTTGTTTTGTTTTTTCAGCCTAATGATGGCTTGCTTCACTGATAGTGACAGCTCTTTGGATCTCATCTTGAGAGTTGACAGCAACAGATTCCAAATGCAAATAGCACACTTGAAATGAACTCTGGACCTTTTATCTGCTCATTGTAATTGGGATAATGAGGGAATAACACACACCTGGCCATGGAACAGCTGAGAAGCCAATTGTCCCATTACTTTTGGTCCCTTAACAAGTGGGAGGCACAAATGCAAACTGTTGTAATTCCTACACCGTTAGCCTGATTTGGATGTAAATACCCTCAAATTAAAGCTGACAGTCTGCAGTTAAAGAACATCTTGTTTGTTTCATTTCAAATCCATTGTGGTGGTGTATAGAGCCAAAAATGTTATAATTGTGTCGATGTACCAATATTTATGGACCTGACTGTAAGTGAAGAAGAGATCCCGGAGCAGTGCTGCAAGGTATTCCCGAGTGTAGCTGGGGGTTACCGCTTGTGGTGCTGAAACTTTACCCCGAGCTACACTCGGGAATACCTCCAGAGAGGTTAAATTGAAGAGGACAGATCTCCTTCTGATCAGATCAGACCCAGAGACAGGTGGAGGTAAACAGACACATGTCCATTTACACCCACTTATACATAGGAGTGAATGGACCATCCATTCAGGTCTGCCTGAAAAACCGATCGGACCACCATAAAGGGGTCTTACCTGTTAGCTGCACAGTCAGGAGGAACCCCACTCTGTTATCAAACTGTACACTACCATGCCTGAATGGCATCCAGTCTTCTAAATGTCATACATTGTAAGAAGATGAATCTTGGTGTATAAGGACTTCATTGTAATAACAGAAGATTAAATAAAAACAATAGAAAGCCATCTAAAATCCATCATGAGACAGCAGTGAGTATCCCACTCAAAATGAATAGGTTGCTGTAATGCAACACATATTAACACATAACATGGTAAAAAAGAGAATTATTTTGTCTTATCAATTACGAGACTTACAGACTGACCATGTGGCTATAGTGGGAATATAATCCTACTCAGCACCTACTGCTGCAATACAAACAGCAGCAATGAGGTTTTCTAACATGTTTGCAATGTAGCTGATCATTGCTTTATTCTCAATAAACGTGGTGTCAGTCTTATATCACTTACCCTAAATGATCCCACTCCCCTTGCATCTTCTTGGACAAGTAGACTGCCACTCCACAGATGTGATTTACTAAATGATTACAGACTTTTCCCCTAGCCATGTGAATGTTCACTGCTTAGTCATAAAAGTATAACTATGTTCACTTTAAATATCAAATCAAGTGTAAGGAAAATTAAAAACAAAAACAAAATGTTCTGCATATGATTGCTGTGTAGTGAACATAACTTCACTGTATTTAGAAAACTCAATGAACTGTCTCTATGACTTCTGTAAATTGATCTTCATGTTTTAAGGATGTTGATCACACCAAAGACTTAGGAGAACAGCTAGATAGCAAAAACACATATTTTAGCTTTGATATGATTTCTCATAAAGCAAAAATCCATTAACATGCTGATCAAGAATAATTTTTACTTTGAGAACAATCCTGCTACCAGATGGAGGATATCACATGGGGCAAAACAGACGTGAGACTGTTTTAAGACTGCACATAAACTGTACCAGATTGAACCTTGATGTGCATTTGATCTTCAGTCTTACAGCTTTGTTGCTTTATAGTATACAGTATCTGCTACAATGAAGTAAATATAGCAGTTTAGCAGTTTAAAAAGGCACATTTCTTTTTAACCATAACTAACCATCACCAGTAAAATGTTTTATCAAACTATTTATGATTTCTATATTGTATACATAAAATTAAAAAGAGAATGGAACTTTTTACCATAGTGAAAACAGGCCATGTTTAATGATTCTTTTCTTTTGATATTTTAGATGGATACTATTAAAGGATTTTTCTTAGTGTGACTTTTGATGTTAGCAAGCCTTTGGAAAAGCCTAAGGGAACATACTTTGATCTTTCTGGTTCTGACTTTAGTACAGAATTACAAAATCATTATCTCATTTCAGCAGATTGGTGTGATCCATTTACCAATATTCCACTACACACTGTAAACATTGTTGTAGGTTATTTATCCCAAAGTAAAGCAACATGTAAGACATTTTCACAAGGCTGCAATCAACGGCCTTTTAGGAATCCCATGTAAAACCAAAGTATCTAAAGATTTTTTTTTTATCTTAGAGCATAAAGGGATGTGACAAGGTCCTTCTTCTATATTAGTCTAGAGAAGGCATTGCTTGTTATGCTCTCCTTGTTTATTCAATATATGTAAAACATTTTATCTGTAAAGAAGTAAAACATGACAAAAATCACTAGCCTGTAATTTGTAAATACATTTAATAATGATTTTCTTAAGGCTATTAGCTGTGTCTATTCTTAAAAGGAAATACAAGCTCAGTTATACTTGTGAAGATGACGTGACTATACTAGGGCCATGATGAAAGAGGTCTACCATTGCCACAGTGCTGTGTTTCTGACAGATTATGATCAAATGGCAGTTAACACAGCAGTCACTGCTGCCTTTACAAAATGGGACCCTAGCTTAGTGCCCTCTGGTTATCAAAGTTTCAGAAGATAGCAAATTAAAACTCTCCTCCTCCATCTCAGTGGTGTTGCATTGATATACAGACTTTGGAAGCCATACTGTATACTTTCTGTTGTTTGGTTGAATCACCATGAATACCCAATCATGTGCCATTAAAAAAATAATCATGATTTTTTTCTAACACATAATTTGGTATTCAAAGTTAGCACCAGCAATGGTTCACCTTTCTCACTAATATTTACGTTGCTAAGTGGACAACATCTACCTCTTCAGAATATCAACCCCAATGTTGCCACTGGGAAAGGAAGTGAGGGCTAAACTCCACAAGTCCTAAGATAGCAATAACAAATTGACAGACGTTCTAACCATTTCTCACTTTAACAAAAAACGGGAAAAAAAAGGAATTTATATACTAATAATCCTTTTCCCTTTGTTCATTGGATGACACAGCTCTGCCCTGGAGGGCAGCCCCTGCTGGTGGCCAACAGTCCCTCCACAGCTAGCGACACTAATAATCACAAAACTGTTTACCAATCTGGCAGAAGCAAGCCAGAGGGGCAAATTCTGTGTCTTCAAGTTAACACATAGAAAATGATTTTCTGGTGATATCATATTTTTTGGTCTTATCTAACAGAACATAACAAAGTACCTTCAATAGAATATTGAATAGACCAAATGGGAACAAATAAGAGAAGTTAATTCTTAGGGTTTACATCCACTTTCATTACCCATTAAGCACTAGATAGGTGAATATTGTCCATTTCCTTGAAACTTACGGGTAAATTCTAAATTGTGACTTACAGAAGTAAACTCATCTTTTAACCACTTGCAGGCCGCCTGACCGCAATGTACTGCGGATGGGCAGTAGCTACAGGACTAGCGACGTACCTGGTCTTTTCTCAGCACAGGAGGGCCTACCCCCTCATATCCACCCGACACAGTAGAATGAGAATACCAGTAATTGAGACCCGATGATCATGTGATTGCTATGCGATCACATGATCATGATGACAACAAAGCTTGTATGAATCAATCTGATTCATAAAAGCTTTGCTTCTGTTCCTGGAGAGCTGTGATTGGTCCACAGTTCTCACATGCCACATGGGGCCAATCACAGCACCCTGCACCATGTGACAAGCTGGAGCCAATCACAGATCACAATTATGTTGAACTGTCATAACCTTAACTCATTCATGATAGTTCAAAGCATTGCTCATGCAATGCAAAGTGTAAAAAAAAAAAAAAATTCTGATCATTCCTCCAGAGTAGTACAATTTTACTATGGTAATATTGCATTACTCTGATGAAAGTATTTAAAAAAAATATAGTAAAAAAAGAGAAAAAGATTGTTTCAAAAATAAAAAATGTTTAAAATTAATTATTGAGAAAAAATTATTTTGATTTGTTTTTTAACTACTTGCCACCCACCCGCCAACAATGTATGTGTGAGGGGTGGCTCTGTGAAAAGCGACGTAATCTTATGTCACTTTCTATTTCTGGGTGTGTGTGCGCATGCGTGTGCCCTCCGCTCCCTCCTATGCTGTCCAGGGAGAGAAACACGAACACGGCACCAAGCAAAAGCACTACATTTTACACGCACACATTAGATTAGCACATTTACAGTATTTTCTGGCGTATAAGACTACTTTTTATACTTAAAAATATACCCAAAAAATTGGGGGTCGTCTTATACGCGGGGCATAAAATGTGAACTTTGAGTTTGTTTGGGTCAAGCTGGCTGGATGTGTGGTAATACTGTACATACAGTATACTGTGCTGAGCCAAGCTGGCTCAAAACAAATGTCCCTATGACAGATTAATCTGTCAGCCCGCTGGATGTGCGGTATATACAGTATACTGCGCTGAGCCAAGCGGTTTCAAAATGTACCGGTACGTCCCTACTGTAACACTGTTCAACAAATTTTTATTTTTTGCCAGTTTTGGAAACAAAAGGATCCATTTCTTAATGAATTTCACATTCTGAGTTCAAATATAACAATGAAATTTGTCAATTGGCTCTAGTTTTTCTGTAAACGGAAAGTTTTCTACTATAGGCGTAATGACTACGTAATGCACAATAATTATATAGATAGATGTCTTTCCACAAATATAAAGCAAGTGATATTGACTACATAACAAAGCCTAAATGGCATAATATATTGCATAGGATTACCAAGAAAAATTATAGCCAGAAGCTAAGTTGAATCATTTTAATACTTAGGATTCTCACTAGTTTTGTCTTCAGTTTGTGTCGGTTTTGCTTCTCTTGGCTTTTCTCTTGTATTCGAGGAAAGGGCTATCTCTTACAACTGCACGTGACTACACGCTTCAGGTTCTTCCTCACTTGACTCAACCACGAAGGATTCTGGTGCTTTAGGAATTGGTAGCCCCTCTCCATGAGGAACTGGACGTATTGCCGATGGAATATTTGGATAGTGCACAGATAACTTTTTCTTCTTATTTAGCCCTTTTACAATTGGAGGCACCATACAAAAGTAACAATTACTAACATGATCTGTTGGCTCTCTCCAAATCATTGGCACAGCGAAAGGCATAGATGCCTTTTTTCCATTCAACCATTGCTCCAGTGCCGTCCCACAAGAATTGCAGCACACATGTGGTGCCCAGCTCTTGTCCTGGTCTCCTATCTTGCAGCCAAAATACAAGTTGTAGGCTTTCTTAATCATTCCTGTTATCCTCCTTTTTTGTGAGATAAAAGTTATTTCACCGCAGATATAGCAGAAATTATCTGCTTTATTCACACAAGTTCGAGGCATTACTGAGTAGCCTATATAAGCATAAAACAAAATGTAAAGACGCTGTCGAACTACAATCAGCTACAGATACTGCAGCTTTTATGGAGTGAAGTGATGCAATTAAAGGCTAATATTGCATCATCTCAGTATACATGCAATTTTCTATTGGTCACCAGTATCAATTGTGCAATATGCAGCTGAAGTTGCATCATAATTTTGAATGGCTTACGTCATTAGATGGGTGAATATATCATGGAAACTAGAGCCAATCAACATTTTTTAGGGTCATTTTCGTTTTCAGCACCCCAAAATTATGTAAGATTAGCTAATTTTATGCCCAAAACTTTTTACCTGTTGAACAGTGTAATCAGCCCGCTGGATGCGTGTATGTACAGTAGCTGTGGCTACATACAGTATACACTGGGCCAATCACAGCGAGTGATGTATTGTACTAATGAATACAAAGCCTGCTCAGATTGGTTGAGTCAGAGAATTGAGCTGATGATGTCACAACCTCAGCCAATCCGAGAAGGCTTTGTATTCATTAGTAGAATACATCACTCACCGTGATTTGCCCAGTGTATACTGTATGTAGCCTCAGCTACTATACATACACACATCCAGCGGTTTGATTACTGTAGGGATGTACTGGTACATTTTGAAACAGCTTTGCTCAGTATACTGTATATACCGCACATCCAGCGGTAACCATCTGATTTGGAATTTGATCCATATGATGACTGTCTTACAAATGTATCACAAGATGTCATTCATGAACTTATGATGTCAGAGGATGAACATGAGGATTTTGAAGGATTTTAAGTACTGGTAAGTCATAACCATTTCAATTTAAAAATCTGATGTTTTTAAATGGTGTTGCCTCAGAAAGGGGGTAGTCTTATACGACGAGTAGAGCCTAAAACCTATGTTTTAAGTGGAAAATTCAGGGGTCGTCTTATACACCCAGTCGCCTTATATGCAGGAAAATACGGTAACTCTTTAATCGCTCCTATTAACCCTTTGATCACCCAGCCAGTGCATTAGTACAGTGTTAGTATATAGAATTTTTCACTGATTACTGTATTACTGCCACTAGCAACATCAGATAGTGTCAGGGTCAGTTAGCACCCCTCCCAGCCAGGGTCAGCTAGTGTTAGATTGCCCGCACACTATCGCACTCACACTTTAAGTTGCTGATCACTGCCATTACTAGTATAGTGTTTGTACTGATCCCTATATTGATCACACAGATAACTATACTAGTGCCTCCTTTATATAGTGTCCCCAAAAATGCAGTGGTAACAGGATCAGTCCCATTCACTGCCAGCACTATCGTTTAGCCCCCCCCCACTGTTTTTGAAAGAAGATTTGATCAATTGATTGTGGGCCAAAGCAATTTGTGGGCCAAAGCAATACATCGCCGGCCACTCAAATTCAGCTTTTGCCAGAAAATTCGCATTAGATAACAATAAAAGTGATAAAAAAAGAAAGGTACAGTGTAAAAGTCATTTAAAAAAAAACAAAAACTAATTAATAGAAAAAAATCACCCCACCCCCGTACTCGCGTTCAAAGGCAAATGTAAGTGGCTGTCCCATGGCGGTATGTAAACAGAGATTGCACCATGCATGTGAGGTATCACTGCAAATGTCAGATCAAGGGCAGTAATTATAGCATTAGACCTCCTGTGTAAATATAAAGTGGTGACCTGAAAAGGCTTTTAAAGCGTCGCCTATGAATCTTACAAATTCGTAATTTGTTGCCGTGGCAAAGGCGTATGCAATTTTAAAGCATGTCATGTTTGGTATCCATTTATTCAGCATAACATCATCTTTTATATATTATTAAAAAATTGGGCAATATATTGTGTTTTTGTGACATAAAATATTTCAACAGCCACCATTTTATTCTTTAGGGCCTCTGATTTAAAAGATACATAATGTTTGGGCGGTCAAAGTAATTTTTTAGCAAAAAAAACCCTGTTTTTTTGAGTAAGCAAAAGTTATCAGAAAAGGCTTCAAGTAGTTCGAAGAGTGGGTGATGTCTGGCATAAGCTTCTAATGTTGGCCCAAAATGCCAGGATAGTAGAACCCCCCCCCCCCCAAATGACCTCTTTTTGGAGAGTAGACAATCCATTTGCTAAAAGGCATGGTGAGAATTTTGCACATCTCATTTGTTGTGTTTGGAAAAAGAATAAAGAAAATGAAAATTTATTTTTTCTTTTATTATTTTTTTGTGAAAAAAATTATATCTGCAACACACTCACAATGTCTCTTATCACATTCCTTAGGGTGTCTACTTTCCAAAAAGCGGTCATTTGAGGGGGTGTTTGTATTATCCTGGCATCTCAGTGCCTCCAAAACTGTGATAGGTAGTGAGGAAGTGATATCAGGAAATATGCTCTTTGAAAGCCTGGAGGTAGTCATTGGATATTGGGGGCGTGTATGTGACTAGGCAGCCAAAACTAATCTCACATGTGGTATCCCAATAATCGGGAGAAATAGCAGAATGTGTTTTGAGGTGTTATTCCACATATAGTCATGGCATGCGTGAGCAATATATAATTTACCTGACAACTTCGTGTAAAAAAAATGTTTTTATCATTTTCCAAAAACTTGTGGCAAAAAAAAATATTCCATGGACTCAACATGCCTCTCAGCAAATTCCTTGTGCTGTATACTTTACAAAAAATGGTCATTTGTTTTTTTTTTATACTGCCCTGACATTTTAGCACCTCAAGAAATGTGAAAGGCAGTCAGAAAGTAAAAGCTGTGTAAATTTCAATATACAGTCAGGTCCATAAATATTGGGACATCGACACAATTCTAACATTTTTGGCTCTATACACCACCACAATGGATTTGAAATGAAATGAATAAGATGTGCTTTAACTGCAGACTGTCCGCTTTAATTTGAGGGTATTTACATCCAAATCAGGTGAACGGTGTAGGAATTACAACAGTTTGTATATGTGCCTCCCACTTGTTAAAGGACCAAAAGTAATGGGACAATTGGCTTCTCAGCTGTTCCATGGCCAGGTGTGTGTTATTCCCTCATTATCCCAATTACAATGAGCAGATAAAAGGTCCAGAGCTCATTTCAAGTGTGCTATTTGCATTTGGAATCTGTTGCTGTCAACTCTCAAGATGAGATTCAAAGAGTTGTCACTCTCAGTGAAGCAAGCCATCATTAGGCTGAAAAAGCAAAACAAACCCATCAGAGAGATAGCAAAAACATTAGGCGTGGCCAAAACACGTTTGGAACATTCTTAAAAAGAAGGAACGCACCGGTGAGCTCAGCAACACCAAAAGACCCGGAAGACCACGGAAAACAACTGTGGATGATGACCGAAGAATTCTTTCCCTGGTGAAGAAAACACCCTTCACAACAGTTGGCCAGATCAAGAACACTCTCCAGGAGGTAGGTGTATGTGTGTCAAAGTCACCAATCAAGAGAAGACTTCACCAGAGTGAATACAGAGGGTTCACCACAAGATGGAAACCATTGGTGAGCCTCAAAAACAGGAAGGCCAGATTAGAGTTTGCCAAACGACATCTAAAAAAGCCTTCACAGTTCTGGAACAACATTTTATGGACAGATGAGACCAAGATCAACTTGTACCAGAGTGATGGGAAGAGAAGAGTATGGAGAAGGAAAGGAACTGCTCATGATCCTAAGCATACCACCTCATCAGTGAAGCATGGTGGTGGTAGTGTCATGGCGTGGGCATGTATGGCTGCCAATGGAACTGGTTCTCTTGTATTTATTGATGATGTGACTGCTGACAAAAGCAGCCAGATGAATTCTGAAGTGTTTCTGGAATATTATCTGCTCATATTCAGCCAAATGCTTCAGAACTCATTGGACGCCGCTTCACAGTGCAGATGGACAATGACCCAAAGCAGACTGCAAAAGCAACCAAAGAGTTTTTTAAGGGAAAGAAGTGGAATGTTATGCAATGGCCAAGTCAATCACCTGACCTGAATCCGATTGAGCATGCATTTCACTTGCTGAAGACAAAACTGAAGGGAAAATGCCCCAAGAACAAGCAGGAACTGAAGACAGTTGCAGTAGAGGCCTGGCAGAGCATCACCAGGGATGAAACCCAGCATCTGGTGATGTCTATGCGTTCCAGACTTCAGGCTGTAATTGACTGCAAAGGATTTACAACCAAGTATTAAAAAGTGAAAGTTTGATTTATGATTATTATTCTGTCCCATTACTTTTGGTCCCTTAACAAGTGGGAGGCACATATGCAAACTGTTGTAATTCCTACACCGTTCACCTGATTTGGATGTAAATACCCTCAAATTAAAGCTGGCAGTCTTCAGTTAAAGCACATCTTGTTCGTTTCATTTCAAATCCATTGTGGTGGTGTATAGAGCCAAAAATGTTAGAATTGTGTCGATGTCCCAATATTTATGGACCTGACTGTATATACCATAGTTTGTAGATGCTATAACTTTCACACAAACCCATTAATATACAAGTATTGGGATTTTGTTTTACCAAAGATATGTAGCAAAATACATTTTGGCCTAAATTTATGACTAACTTTGAGTTTACTATATATTTTTTATAACTGAAAGTAAAAAATATTAGTTTTTTATTTTTAATTTTCAGTCTTTTTTCGTTTATATAACAAAAAACTCATTGGTGATCAAATACCATCAAAAGAAAGCTCTATTTGTGTGAAAAAAAAGTCCCTAAATTTAATGTGGGTGCAGCACTGCATGATTGGCAATTACTAGTTGAAATAGTGCAGTGCCAAATAGTAAAAAATGGCCTGGTCATTAAGTGGGGTAAATCTTCCGGAGTGCAAGTGGTTAATATTACATGGTATAAATAATAACATATTTCAAAATAATAAATGTTTTCAGTCGTAAATAAAATAATGTCATAATATGAAAGGCAAAACCTCTTCTATGCTTTGGTTGCTATGGACTCCATGTTATTTTAAAACAATGTATTAAGACCAGACATTTTCACCCTCTTCCTGCCCTGGCCACATTTCAGCTTTCAGTGCTGTCACACTTTGAATGACAAGTACTTTAGCCTCTATTTAGGCCAAATCTATTATGCTACATTTCTCTGGTAAATTCAACCCAAATCAGTGTATATTATTTACACTCAGTGAAAGTTATAGAGTCAACAAACTATAGTATATATATATATTAAAATTGATCAGTCCTGATGTAATCTCATTTCTTGAGACCCCACATACCAGGACAGTACAAATACCCCCCCCCCTTCACCAATGACCCCAGTTTGGAGGTGTTTAATCAGTGGCATGGTGATTTTGTGAAGTTGTATATTTTTCTTCTAATTTTTTGGAAAATTAAGAAATTAAATACTCTTTTTTGTCATTTCAACAAGTTATTTCTCTCACACAGTATAGGCATACTTATAATTACACCCCAAAACAATTTTTGCTAAGCCTCCTATGTTTGGGGATACCACATATGTTGGACTTTTTCACAGAATAGATGCATAGAGGTGTCTGAAATCTGAGCAGCACCTTTGAGTTTTCAAGGACTGTAAATTACACATCTAATTTGAAAATGTAATTTTTTTTTCTTGACTACCTATGACATTTTTGAAGGCCCTGGAGCACCAAGACAGTGGAAACACCCACAAAATGATTTTGGAAATAAAACACTGCAAGGAATGTTCTAAAAGGCATAATGAGTCTCTTGAAAATGTAAAGTTTTTGGAAAATACAGGAAAGAAAACGAAAATGTATTTTTGTCAATTAATAACGAATTTCCAACACATATCATAGGTATACTGAGAACTATACCTCAAAACACATTCTGCTACTCCTCCTGAGCATGGCAATACCACATTGAGTTTGACTCAATATCACTTGTGAGTTTGACTTTTTCACAGCCTAGCAACATAGTAGGGCCCAAACATCCAAAGACAATCCTGAGGTGTTTCAGGGGCATAAATTACACATCTGATTTCTTGACTATCTATCATATATTTGGAGGCCCTGAAGCACCAGAACAGTGGAAACAGGCACAAAATGGCAATATTTTGGAAAACAAACACCCCATGGTATTTTTTAAAAGGCTAAAAAGGCATGATAAGTAGTTTGATGACTTCATTGTTGTACCACACTTGTTAGGAAATGCAGAAAGAAAAGAAAACTTATTTTTTTACACAAAGTTGACAATATAATAGTTTTTTTTCTCACACACAGCATGGCCATACTTAGATTTGCAACCCAAAAAATTCTACTACTACTCTTGTGTATGGCGATGCCACATGTGTGAGACTTTTTTACATTTTGACTGGTTATATTCAAGACATTGTATTTTGTGTATCACACAAAACAACCAATTGTATTAAAACTAGTGTACTTGAATGGTCACCTCTATATGAGTGGTCAGGGAATATAGCTTAGTGTAGCGTCACCTACAGTAGTCCCAGTTCCTAACAAGCAAGCATAAGCCACTGGTATGGTATATGCTGCCCCCAAGAATGCCATGTTCACTGTACCAGAGGCTAAAGAAAGGCCCCTAATACCCAGATGTTCTTTTATATGGACATTCGTAATAAGCTCTGCATGGTTTGAGATTACCAGGTCCAGCAGAGCATCATTCCTAGTAGGGGCCTCTATAAACTGTACCATAAAATTGTCCTGTAGTAGGTTTAAAAATGTTTGCCCTTTAACTGTTCCTGCAGTACCATTACTCCAGTCAATTTCCGGGTAGTTAAAATCCCCCATTATTATCACTGTCCCAGCCCTTGCAGCCCTTTTCGATCTGTGCAAGGAGCCTCCACCTCCCAACTCCTCATTAACACTGGGAGGCTTTTAACAAACTCCAATGATTACCTTTGTAGTACGCACCACCATGTGCAGTTCCACCCATAATACTTCAGCCTTATCACACTCTCCATCAACTAGGTCCTCTTTCACACTCGCTCTGAGATCACTTCTCACATAGAGACATACACCACCACCGTTCCTATTTACTCTGTCTCTCCGAAAGAGAACATAGCCAGGAATTATAATGACCCAGTCATGCGACGAATGAAGCCAAGATTCAGCAATACCAATTAAATCATAGCTCTCTTCATGCAACAAAGCTTCCAACTCACCTATGTTGCTTGGCAGACTTCTGGCATTGGTGAACAAACACTTTAACTAGTTGCCGACCGCAGATAGCCGAATGACGGCTACACTGCGGCCGGCCAGTTCTGAGTGGACGTCATATGACGTCCTCCCAGAACGCGCTCTCCTGCGCGCCCCAGCTGATCACGGACACAGCTGATCACGTGATGTGGTAAAGGGCCAATAACAGCGGCCTTTTACCACCTGATCAGCGGTGTCCAATGACACGCTGATCAGAGGGAAATGCAAGTGCCGGTTCTCGGCTGCACTTTCCTCACGCTGTCAGATCGTGAGGAAAGTACTGCGGAGAGCCGGCAGTTGTCAGAGCAGGGATCGGCACCGATGATCAGTGCCCAGCAGTGCCACCCGCAAGTTCCGCCCACCTGTGCCCAGCAGTGCGCCCACTAGCTCCGCCCACCTGTGCCCAGATCACCCACCTGTGCCCAGCAGTGCACCCACCTGTGCCCAGCAGTGCACCCACCTGTGCCACTCTGCAGTGCCACCTACCTGTGCCCAGAAGTGCCACCTACCTGTGCCCAGCAGTGCCACCCACCTGTGCCCACCCACCTGTGCCCACCCACCTGTGCCCACCAGTGCCACCCACCTGTGCCCACCCACCAGTGCCACCCACCAGTGCAGCCCAGCAGTGCTGCCAGTCAGTGCCACCAGTCAGTGCCCAGGGGTTGTGCCAGTCAGTGCCGCCAGTCAGTGCCCAGCAGTGATGCCAGTCAGTGCCGTCTATCAGTACCCATCATCAGTGTCACCTATCAGTGCCGCCTATCAGTGCTGCATATTAGTGCCGCCTATCCATGACACCTCATTAGTGCTGTCTATCAGTGCCGCCTATCCGTGCCACCTCATTAGTACTGCCTATCAGTGCCCTTTAGTGCTGCCTATCAGTGCCCATCAGTGCCGCCTATCAGTGCCCATCAGTGCTGCCTCATCAACGCACATCAGTGAAGGAGAAAAAATACCTGTTTGAAAAATTTTATAAAAGAAACAAAGAAACTTTTTTTTTTTCAAATTTTTTGCACTTTTTTTATTTATAGCGCAAAAAGTAAAGCGCCCAGTGGCGATTAAATACCACCAAAAGAAAGCTCTATTTGTGAGAAAAAAATGATCGCGCAATTGTCAATCAAAGTGCGGCAGCGCTGAAAGCTGAAAATTGGCCTGGTAAAGAAGGGGGTATAAGTGCCCGGTAGGCAAGTGGTTAATTGATTGACACCTTGTTCACACGTATTTTGCATATTTTTTATTTTCATACAAATGGTACCAATTTCACTGGTTATTGTAACATGGAAACCTTCTTATCATCTGCCATAGCCATCCCCCCATCTTTCCCCATTCCACCCACCAATAAGTACTGACCCCTGTCTGATCTGTCTACCCCGTTATAATCTAATTCTCCCTCCCCCCTCAATCTCTCCCCCAGCAGAGCAGACCCCCTTCCATTTAGGTGCAGACCATCTCTAGCATATAGGTTGCACCCCAATGAAAAATCAGCCCAGTGCTCTAGAAACCCAAATCCTTCCCTCTTACACCAGGTCTTCAGCCATGCATTAAGTTCTCTAATCTCCCCCTGTCTTTCCTAAATTGCGCATGGCACAGGTAATATTTCATTGAATATCACCTTGGAGGTCCTTCCCTTCAACTTGCAGCCTAGTTCTTTAAATTGATTCTTAAGGAGCCTTCACCTTCTATGTATTCTGTCATTGGTTCCAACATGAACCAAGACAGCTGGGTCATGCCCAGCCCCTCCCAGTAATTTATCAACCCAGTCCACCACATGCCGAACCCTGGCACCAGGGAGACAGCAAACCATTCGTTTGAGGTGATCCTGGCGACAAATTATTCTATCAGCCCTTTTGATCATAGAATCCCTTATTACCACCAGCTGTCTAGGCCTTCCTGCACTACCCTCACCACCCCTCCCAGATGGTTTGCCCTCCCGGCTGTTAGGGATAGCAGTGACATCCAGGGCTGCCACCCTCAGAGCCTGCCACCCCCACATTTTCACCCAACTTGGCAAATCTGTTTGGGTGCTCAAACCCAGGGCCAGCCTTCGTTTTCTGTGAGCCCCTACCACTCCCTCTCATTACAGTAACCCATCTTCCTACCTGATAATCCTGATTAGCCTGTCCGCCCTCCACATCAATCCCATTAGCTACCTGCTCAGAGAGCAGAAGACCCCTTTCAAGGTTGATAGCTCTGCCCAGTGTTGCAACTTTCTCCTCCAGACCTCTAACGTGAGCTTCCAGAAGGGCAACCCGCTTACATCTGTTGCAGTGGTATCCATCCTGGAGCTGTTGTCCATTGCTGCATACATGCGGCACACTGTGCACTGCACAAAACCTTCAACCCTGCTAGCACTCATATCCCAGTTACAATATTAGCAGGAGAGGTCAGTTGTCACTTACAGGTTAGTAGACTCCCGTTATAAACTCCTGTTTTCAACTCCGGTTTTTTAACTCCTCTTAGTCAAATGTCCGGCAAGCAAAATACAGGCAAGCTCAAAAATGAGCAAGCTGAGAGTGAAATCTACAGCAAGTTATGTATCACCTGTGACCAATTAACCCCTCCCCTTAATTAGAGTGAAGGAAGACAAGGAAAGGAAGAAAAACAAAAAGCTATTTAAAAAGTGACAGAAAAAGGGATTTAAAGAAGTAAAAGCTTTTAGCAAGACTCAAAGAAGAAAATAAAACAACTACAAGCACCAGCAATCACCAGCAGTCAAAAGTAAAACTTTCAAATTTCCCACTCTTTTCAGTGATCAGCCAGCATAAAATGCCAGGTTCATATATGTGTAGTTTATACATGTACGCAAGGGACATATTTCTAAATGCAGTGGGCGGGGTATACCAATCCATATACTGCAATGAAGTATGGTAGTATAAAGAAGTTTCTAAAGCAAAAAAAAAGCAAATGTGATTTCTTGTTTTCCTGGGTTAATTATATACAGGTGAAACTCGAAAAATTAAAATATCTTGCAAAAGTTCATTTATTTCAGTAATGCAACTTAAAAGGTGAAACTAATATATGAGATAGACTCATTACATGCAAAGCAAGATAGTTCAAGCCGTGATTTGTCATAATTGTGATGATTATGGCTTACAGCTCATGAAAACCCCAAATACACAATCTCAGAAAATAATATTATTGTGAGAAGGTGCAATATTCTAGGCTCAAAGTGTCCCACTCTAATCAGCTAATTAAGCCATAACACCTGCAAAGGATTCCTGAGCCTTTAAATGGTCTCTCAGTCTGGTTCAGTAGGAATCACAATCATGGGAAAGACTGCTGACCTGACAGTTGTGCAGAAAACCATCATTGACACCCTCCATAAGGAGGGAAAGCCTCAAAAAGGTAATTGCAAAAGAAGTTGGATGTTCCCAAAGTACTGTATCAAAGCACATTAATAGAAAGTTATGTAGAAGGGAAAAGTGTGGAAGAAAAAGGTGCACAAACAGCAGGGATGACCGCAGCCTGGAGAGGATTGTCAGGAAAAGGCCATTCAAAAGTGTTGGGGACTTTCACAAGGAGTGGACTGAGGCTGGACATGGGCTTCAAATGTCGTATTCCTCTTGTCAAGCCGCTCCTGAACAACAAACGTAAGAAGAAAAACAGACCTGGTCTGTTGCTCAGTGGTCCAAAGTCCTCTTTTCTGATGAGAGAAACTTTTGCATCTCATTTGGAAACCAAGGACCCAGAGTATGGAGGAAGAAAGGAGAGGCACACACTGCAAGATGCTTGAAGTCCAGTGTGAAGTTTCCACAGTCTGTGTTGATTTGGGGAGCCATGTCATCTGCTGGTGTTGGTCCACTGTGCTTCATTAAGTCCAGGGTCAATGCAGCCATCTACCAGGAGATTTTGGAGCACTTCATGCTTCCTTCCGCAGATGAGCTTTATGGGGATGCTGACTTCATTTTCCAGCAGGACTTGGCACCTGCCCACACTGCCAAAAGCACCAAACCTGGTTCAATGACCATGGGATTACTGTGCTTAATTGGCCAGCAAACTCGCCTGACCTGAACCCCATAGAGAATCTATGGGGCATTGCCAAGAGAAAGATGAGAGACATGAGACCAAACAATGCAGAAGAGCTGAAGGCTGCTATTGAAGCATCCTGGTCTTCCATAACACCTCAGCAGTGCCACAGGCTGATAGCTTCCATACCACGCCGCATTGAGGCAGTAATTGCTGCAAAAGGGCCCCAAACCAAGTACTAAGTACATATGCATGCTTATACTTTTCAGAGGTCCGATATTGTTCTATGTACAATCCTTGTTTTATTGATTGCATGTAATATTCTAATTTTCTGAGATTGTGGATTTGGGGTTTTCATGAGCTGTAAGCCATAATCATCACAATTATGACAAATCACAGCTTGAACTATCTTGTTTGCATGTAATGAGTCTATCTCATATATTAGTTTTACCTTTTAAGTTGCATTACTGAAATAAATGAACTTTTGCACAATATTCTAATTTTTCGAGTTTCACCTGTATGTGTTCAAAGTCACTATACAGCACTGCTGACAATATATCCAACTATAAGGTTAAATAAAGCTTCAACAAAAAGTAACACAACAATTACAAAATAACAGGCATGCACCTCAAACTATCCCCTCCAGCAAATGCCCTTATGCCAGAATGGCGGGCACCTTCCTTTCAGCAAGCACTGTTTGATCCAGGTATGTTGAGCAATTATTCTTAACATAAATAGTATTATGTAAATTTTTCAAATATCTTCCGCCTTAAACATTGCACTTTTCTATTTTTTTTTACTTAAAACAAACAGATATTCAAGTTAAATCAATAAAAAATCATGACTCACCACTACATTGCTGGTGGATTTTCAAAAGCTTCAGGCACACTCTCAACCCCAGCAATAAATCTGGAGTTCCTGCACTGAATAGGTCTTTTGGATTAGCATCAGTCATATACAATTTCATAAACGTCAAGCAACGTCACTTTGCATTTCGCTGAGGTTGCACAGTCTCAGCGCAGTCAAAATAGCAGTGGTAAACCAGCCCCTCTGTATCTATTTCAAACATTCTGCAGCCTTCTCAACAGAATAAATGACAGGTGATGTCGTATAGATCATCCTTTGGTATAATGCTGTTCAAGATAATAAAAATGTAACTCTGAAGTTACTTAATTTGCCATATTAATCAGTTCATACTGTTGTAGTGATCTAATGTGACCTTTTCATTACAATGTTCTCCTTTCTACATACATGGTAACATGCACATTATTACCGTAAAAAAATATATGTATACACTATATTGCCCAAAGTATTGAGACACCCCTCCAAATCATTGGATTCAGGTTCTCCATTCACCTCCATGGCCAAAGGTGTATAAAATCAAGCACCTAAGCATGCAGACTGCTTCTACAAACATTTAAGAAAGAATGGGTCACTCTCAGGAGCTCAGTGAATTCAAATGTGGTACCATGATAGGTTGCCACTTGTGCTATAAGTCCATCCGTGAAATTTCCTTGCCACTAAATATTCCACGGTCAACTGTTAGTGGTGTTATAACAAAGTGGAAGCAACTGGGAACAACAGCAACTCAGCCACAAAGTGGTAGACTAAGTATGACAGAGCGGGGTCAGCGCATGCTGAAGCTCACAGTGTGTAGAAGTTGCCAACTGTCTGCAGAGTCAATAGATAAAGACCTCCAAACTTTGTGTGGCCTTCAGATTAGCATAACAACAGTGCGCAGAGAGCTTCATGGAATGGGTTTCCATAGCCGAGCAGCTGCATGCAGTTGGATGCAGTGGTGTAAAACATGCCACCACTGGACTCAAGAGCAGTGGAGAGGTTTTCTCTGGAGTGACGAATCACGCCTCTCTGTTTAGCAATCCAACAGATGTGTCTGGGTTTGGCGGTTAACCAAGAGAACGGTACTTGCCTAAATGCATTGTGCCAAGTGTGAAGGTTGGTGGAGGGGGGATTATGGTGTAGAGTTGTTTTGGGCCTGACCCCTTAGTTGCAGTGAAGGGAACTCTTAAGGCATCAGCATACCAAGACATTTTGGACAATTTCATGCTCCCAACAGTTTGGGAATGGCCCTTTCTGTTCCTGTTCCAACATGACTGCGCAAAAAGCAGGTCCATAAAAACATGGATGAGCGAGTTTGGGGTGGAGGAACTTGACTGGCCTGCACATAGTCCTGACCTCAACCTGATAGAACACCATTGGGATGAATGAGAGCAGAGACTGTGAGCCAGGCCTTCTCGTCCAACATCAGTGCCTGACCTCACAAGGTCAGGCTTTTGGAAGAATGGTCAAACATTCCCATAGACATACTCCTAAACCTTGTGGACAGCCTTATGTATACTGTATATATATTTATTTATATTTGACTGAAAGCAGAAGACCTATGAAAAAGTAGTCTCCATTTATTTGTTGCATGCTCACAAACATTTAGAAAATCTATATTTCCAGTAAATAACACAGTAATATAAATTTCAGTGTACACCAACATGCTAGAAACTCCTCATAGTCTATTAAATATAATACAAATGGTAAACAGGCAGCACATTAAAACCTTTACAGATCAATAGCATACAGATATAGCTTAAAGCAGTTGTAAATGCTTACTTTTTTTCTAAAATAATGAATATGTTATACTTACGTGCTGTGTAATGGCAATCCCCAAACCTCCTCGTCCCCCACTGGCGATCTCCACTTCTCTTCTGTGTGCCCCCATAGAAAGCTACTTGATAAGGGGGCACATGTTGTTTACTGGAAATATAGATTTTCCAAATGTCTGTGCACATGCCATAAAACATAAAAACTGAAAAAAATGTAATTAATATTATCCACTGCTACCTAAGCTGTATATTTATTTAAAAAAAAAATACAGTGATTTACCAAGCGTAAAATGCATGTGCTTACGTACTGTGCACTGTGTGTTTACCTTACCATGACTTACCAGTACTAGAAAAGAATAGAATGCTTTTATTGTCCCTTGTTACCCTTCTCTTCTCTATTCTGCTACCACCTATATGACAAAAGCTCTCCCCTTTCTTGTCCTAACCTGGTCACCTCTGTCTACTACAGTTCACTCTCATCCACACTGGATGCACTTGCTCCTCTAACTACATGAAGAATAAGGCCCCAATCGTTATAACCCTGGTAAAAAGACAACACCAGAAATCTCAAGAGACATTGTTGTGCTCTTAAATGACTGTGGCGTAAAACCAATTCCCTGCAGGACTTCACTCTATATAAATTTGCCCTCCTAAAATACCATTCTTCTCTCCATGCGGTCAAATAAACTTACTTTGTCTCTCTTATTAAAAGCTTGTCATCCAGTCCTTGCCGGCTCTTCACTACCTTTAACTCTCTGCTTTGTCCCCAACCTCCTTTACTCACTGCCCAAGAGATTACCAATCATTTCATAGACAAGATTGAAGCAATATATGAGGACACATCTATTATACAGGTATGTTCTCCACTTAACATACCTTGTCCAACAGTACAGTCAACACTTTCTTCTTTTGACCCAGCTACTACTGAAGAGGTTATCAGACTGTTCTCAAATGCCTACCTAACCACTTGTGCCCTGGATCCAGTTCCTTCACAACTACTATGGTCACTTTCTTCTTCTATCCTTTGCTCTCTCACTCACATCTTCAATCTCACCCTCTCTACTGGCACCTTCCCCTCCCCCTCCCCCTAAAGGATCCACAGATCACTCCCATACTTAACAGGCCCTCACTGTACCCCACCCACCTGAACAAATTAAAACTCATCTCCTTGCTCCCAATCACCTGTAAACTTCTAGAACGTTTAGTCTACAACCGTCTTAGCTCCTACCTCTCTGAAAACAACCTTCTTGACCCTCTGCAGTCTGGCTTTCTCTTGCAGCACTCCACAGAAACTGCCCTACTAAAACTTACCAACAATTTAGTAGCTGTTAAAACCAATGGCCACTACTCCATATTCTTACTACTGGACCTCTCTGTGGCCTTTTATACTGTTGATCACCTGCTCCTTCTCAATAAACTCCACTGCCTTGGTCTCCGAAATTCAGCTCCTCTCATGATCTCCTGCTCTCAAGGTCCCTTGCCTCCTCCTCCCATGCTCCTCTCCTGAACTTTTCCAGAGCCTCCCCCATCCTCTGGAACTCTCTACCTCAATCTGTCTGGTTATCACCTACTCTGGCTGCCTTTAGGCAATCCCTGAAAACTCATCTCTTCAGGGAAGCCTATCACGCCTCCGAATAGACATTTATCACTTCCATCAGCTCATCCCCCACAGTTATAAGCTTTTTTACCACTTGCCCCACCCTATTAGATTGTAAGGTCCTACAAGTAGGGCCCTCTTAATCCTCTTGTTTTGATTGTATAGTAGCTGTACTGTCTCCCTTTAAATTGTAAAGCGCTGTGCAAACTGTTGGTGCTATATAAGTCCTGTATAATAATATTAATTGTCATTTTAAGAATAAAATATACAAGGAAATTACAATTCCACTTCTCGCATTGAAAGCAATGTCTTGAATGCATCTAGATTTGTGACTTTCAGAGTTTTGGGGGGAATTTTCATCCTCCTCCCCCTCCCTATCAAGAAGGGGTATGGGATATGGTGATATATGGCCACATCGGTTCTAATGATTCTCTCTCACTCCGACGGTGCTGTATCATAACATTTTAGCTGTATTGGTATTATGCGAGAAAAGTGTTTTTTCTTTCTTCCTTTTTCCTTTGTACAATGTAAAAAAAATGTATATTCTTAATTTTGCTACAGATCTTATCATATTGTATGTAGAGATACCCCTGAAGCAGGAGCTGTGCCTCCAAAATACACTGGGTACTCGGTCCAGAGTCTCTGCTTGTATAATACAATGTTGTACACTAATTTTTTGTAACGATTGATATGTGGATATTGTTATGTGTTATCTTTTAATATCATGTCATAAAAGTTATTTTTAATGGTTTTTCTTTTAAGAAAAACATTGTCTATATATTGCCTCAAAAATCACAATCTCAGGGGGAGTTTTTGTCACAAGCGAATTTGTTGATAGGGATGTTGGCAATCATACGAAAAACCTCCTGCAACTTTCATATGAATGCATATAGACAACATTTCAGTTAAAAAAGTGCCCCTGTAAATGTGAATTAATTGAACCTGAGCTGTCTGCTTTAATATTATGTTCCTTACGCAGTAAAGAAAAAGGTTATCGTAAGCCTGCGAGCAGGGGCAGACTGACAACTCATGGGGCCCCCGGGCAATAGGGATCATGGGGCCCCTGTGTCCTTTCCAAACTCAAAAAAGCCTATGAAAAAGGTACCAGGGGCATCTTATGGGGCCCCCTACTGACCCCGGGCCCTCGGGCAGTGCCCGCGTTTCCAAATGGTCAGTCCACCCCTGCCTGCGAGTGATCTTCTCTCTCATACTTTACTTTCAAGCTTAAATTTTAAAATGTACTTTTTCTAACCTACAAATCTAACCACATAATTAATAATCTATATGTTATAGAAATGCACCAGACGAAAGCAATATAACTATTCAAGATGTACTGCTACATCATATTTCTTTACTAAATCAGAATTTTGAACATTACAGATTAATTTAGATTATAATTAGAGATGAGCGAATCGAACCAGGCGAAGTGGAATTCGTTTCGAATTTCAGGAAAAATTCGATTCGCGGCGAATCCGAATATTAGCATACTTCGGGTGCGCGAATCGGATTTTTCCCGATCAGCCGGCAAAAGTGTCCCTGCAGAGAGCTCCGCTATTTCTGACAGTTCTCTGACAATTCCTTCACATGTACAGCGGTTGAAACATTGTATCTATTTGTTTCCATTTAGGATACAGATGTTTTTATTCGGAAATAGATACAATGTTTCAACCGCTGTAAATGTGAAGGAACTGTCAGAAATAGCGGAGCTCTCTGCAGATACACTTTTTGCTGTACTGGAATACTTCTTCTTTTCATTCTTCTTTTCATTCTTCTCTTTCTTCTTTTCATTCTTCTTTTCATTCTTCTTCTCATTCTTCTTTTCATTCTTCTCATTCTTCTTTTCTTCTTCATGAAAAGAAGAATGAGAAGAAGAATGAAAAGAAGAATGAGAAGAATGAAAAGAAGAATGAAAAGAAGAAGAAGAATGAAAAGAAGAATGAGAAGAAGAATGAAAAGAAGAATGAGAAGAAGAATGAGAAGAATGAAAAGAAGAATGAGAAGAATGAAAAGAAGAATGAAAAGAAGAAGAAGAAGAATGAAAAGAAGAAGAATGAAAAGAAGAATGAAAAGAAGAAGAAGAATGAAAAGAAGAATGAGAAGAAGAATGAAAAGACGAATGAAAAGAAGAATGAGAAGAATGAAAAGAAGAATGAAAAGAAGAAGAAGAATGAAAAGAAGAATGAGAAGAAGAATGAAAAGAAGAATGAGAAGAAGAATGAGAAGAATGAAAAGAAGAATGAGAAGAATGAAAAGAAGAATGAAAAGAATGAAAAGAAGAATGAAAAGAAGAAGAAGAAGAATGAAAAGAAGAGAATGAAAAGAAGAATGAAAAGAAGAAGAAGAAGAAGAATCTTTTCATTCTTCTCATTCTTCTTTTCATTCTTCTTCTTCTTTTCATTCTTCTTTTCATTCTTCTTCTTCTTCTTTTCATTCTTCTTCTTCTTTTCATTCTTCTTTTCATTCTTCTTCTTCTTCTTTTCATTCTTCTCATTCTTCTTTTCATTCTTCTCATTCTTCTTTTCATTCTTCTTCTTCTTCTTTTCATTCTTCTCATTCTTCTTTTCATTCTTCTTCTTCTTTTCATTCTTCTTTTCATTCTTCTTCTTCTTCTTTTCCTTCTTCTTCTTCTTTTCATTCTTCTTTTCATTCTTCTTCTTCTTTTCATTCTTCTTTTCATTCTTCTCATTCTTCTTTTCATTCTTCTTTTCATTCTTCTTCTCATTCTTCTTTTCATTCTTCTTCTTTTCATTCTTCTTTTCATTCTTCTCATTCTTCTTTTCTTCTTCATGAAAAGAAGAATGAGAAGAAGAATGAAAAGAAGAATGAGAAGAAGAAGAAGAATGAAAAGAAGAATGAGAAGAAGAATGAAAAGAAGAATGAAAAGAGGAATGAGAAGAATGAAAAGAAGAATGAAAAGAAGAAGAAGAATGAAAAGAAGAATGAGAAGAAGAATGAAAAGAAGAATGAGAAGAAGAATGAGAAGAATGAAAAGAAGAATGAGAAGAATGAAAAGAAGAATGAAAAGAAGAAGAAGAAGAATGAAAAGAAGAAGGAGAATGAAAAAAAGAATGAAAAGAAGAAGAAGAATCTTTTCATTCTTCTTTTCATTCTTCTTTTCATTCTTCTTCTTCTTCTTTTCATTCTTCTTCTTCTTTTCATTCTTCTTTTCATTATTCTTCTTCTTCTTTTCATTCTTCTTCTTCTTTTCATTCTTCTTTTAATTCTTCTTCTTCTTCTTTTCATTCTTCTCATTCTTCTCTTCATTCTTCTTCTTCTTCTTTTCATTCTTCTTCTTCTTTTCATTCTTCTTCTTTTTCTTTTCATTCTTCTTCTTCTTTTCATTCTTCTTTTCATTCTTCTTCTTCTTTTCATTCTTCTTTTCATTCTTCTCATTCTTCTTTTCATTCTTCTTCTCATTCTTCTTTTCATTCTTCTTCTTCTTCTTCTTTTCATTCTTCTTTTCATTCTTCTCATTCTTCTTTTCTTCTTCATGAAAAGAAGAATGAGAAGAAGAATGAAAAGAAGAATGAAAAGAAGAATGAGAAGAATGAAAAGAAGAATGAAAAGAAGAAGAAGAATGAAAAGAAGAATGAGAAGAAGAATGAAAAAAAGAATGAGAAGAAGAATGAGAAGAATGAAAAGAAGAATGAGAAGAATGAAAAGAAGAATGAAAAGAAGAAGAAGAAGAATGAAAAGAAGAAGAAGAAGAATGAAAAGAAGAATGAAAAGAAGAAGAATGAAAAGAAGAATGAGAAGAAGAATGAAAAGAAGAATGAAAAGAAGAATGAGAAGAATGAAAAGAAGAATGAAAAGAAGAAGAAGAATGAAAAGAAGAATGAGAAGAAGAATGAAAAGAAGAATGAGAAGAATGAAAAGAAGAATGAGAAGAATGAAAAGAAGAATGAAAAGAAGAAGAAGAAGAATGAAAAGAAGAAGAAGAATGAAAAGAAGAAGAAGAAGAAGAAGTAGGATGAAAATAAGAAGACTTCCAAGCCGGCAAAAAGTGTATCTGCAGAGCTCCGCTATTTCTGACAGTTCTCTGACATTCACTCCATACAGCGGTTGAAACATTGTATCTATTTGTTTCCATTTATGGAAACAAATAGATACAATGTTTCAACCGCTGTATGGAGTGAATGTCAGAGAACTGTCAGAAATAGCCTATTTCTGACAGTTCTCTGACATTCACTCCATACAGCGGTTGAAACATTGTATCTATTTGTTTCCATAAATGGAAACAAATAGATACAATGTTTCAACCGCTGTATGGAGTGAATGTCAGAGAACTGTCAGAAATAGCGGAGCTCTGCAGATACACTTAGTGGAGCTCTGCAGATACACTTTTTGCCGGCTTGGAATTCTTCTTATTTTCATCCTACTTCTTCTTCTTCTTCTTCTTCATCCTCATCCTCTTCTTCTTCTTTTGAGGATGAGGATGAGGATGAAGAAGAAGAAGAAGTAGGATGAAAATAAGAAGAATTCCAAGCCGGCAAAAAGTGTATCTGCAGAGCTCCGCTAAGTGTATCTGCAGAGAACTGTCAGAAATAGCGGAGCTCTGCAGATACACTTAGCGGAGCTCTGCAGATACACTTTTTGCCGGCTTGGAATTCTTCTTATTTTCATCCTACTTCTTCTTCTTCTTCATCCTCATCCTCATCCTCAAAAGAAGAAGAAGAGGATGAGGATGAAGAAGAAGAAGAAGAAGAAGAAGTAGGATGAAAATAAGAAGAATTCCAAGCCGGCAAAAAGTGTATCTGCAGAGCTCCACTAAGTGTATCTGCAGAGCTCCGCTATTTCTGACAGTTCTCTGACATTCACTCCATACAGCGGTTGAAACATTGTATCTATTTGTTTCCATAAATGGAAACAAATAGATACAATGTTTCAACCGCTGTATGGAGTGAATGTCAGAGAACTGTCAGAAATAGCGGAGCTCTGCAGATACACTTTTTGCCGGCTTGGAATTCTTCTTATTTTCATCCTACTTCTTCTTCTTCTTCTTCTTTTCATTCTTCTGCTTCTTTTCATTCTTCTTCTTCTTCTTTTCATTCTTCTTTTCATTCTTCTCATTCTTCTTTTCATTCTTCTCATTCTTCTTTTCATTCTTCTTCTCATTCTTCTTTTCATTCTTCTTCTTCTTTTCATTCTTCTTTTCATTCTTCTCATTCTTCTTTTCATTCTTCTTTTCATTCTTCTTCTCATTCTTCTTTTCATTCTTCTTCTTTTCATTCTTCTTTTCATTCTCCTTCTTCTCATCCTTCTTCTCATCCTTCTCCTTCTTCTCATCCTTCTTCTCATCCTTCTCCTTCTTCTCATCCATCTCCTTCTTCTCATCCTTCTCCTTCTCCTTCTTCTCATCCTTCTCCTTCTTCTCATCCTTCTCCTTCTCCTTCTTCTCATCCTTCTCCTTCTCCTTCTTCTCATCCTTCTCCTTCTTCTCATCCTTCTCCTTCTTCTCATCCTTCTCCTTCTCCTTCTTCTCATCCTTCTCCTTCTCCTTCCTCATCTCCAAGGGCATTTAAATTAAAGGTACAGTGTTCTGCACTAATATAAAGGCTCTCTGAAGCCTAGAAACCCTTTTTATAAGTTAAATTCGTAGTGAATAAATTCGCATCGAATCGAATTTCTTCCTCAAATTCGGCGAATCAGCCGAATCGAATTTTTGAATAATTCGCTCATCTCTAATTATAATATTACCCATTATGTGTTCTTTGACAGATATTTTTATTTCACTTTGTTGCTTTAGAATAACAGTAACTAAATCAGACCCAAAGTAACATAACTTTAAAGTATATGTAAAGCCTCACTGTTCTGTATTCTCATCATTGTGTTGAATAGGGAGCCATCTATTAGGCATTCACTGAAATTTCACCTGCTTTTATTATTCCTTTCAATAAGAACAGGGGCTGTATTGTTGATAAAGAGTTGCCATCTGCCACTGCAAAGCCATTTTAGCTTTCTGAAGAACACCAGTGAAGGTTTCCTTCATTCTCCCTTTGATGCACATATGCCTGTAAGTTTTTTCATTGTGTTTGTTAAAGTCCCATACATAGCTAGATCGCATTCCAATGTATTCAATGTGATTTGTAGGTAGCTGTTTGTAAGAAATGTATTTATTGTATGCATTTGTAAGAGACATCTTTACAAGCATATGGTAACTTCTAATTTATTTGATTGTAGTGCAGTTTTTACAAAACTATTCACAAAGTAAATTCAGTTTTTGAATGAAACGCAATGCTGCTTCTGTCAGTTATGTTAGCTAGCTGTCGACTAACCATTAGTAGGACAGCCTACTCACCTTGTAAACCAACCCATTCAGTATAAAAAAGAAATAAAAGGCAAAACATGTATGTATACATATAAAAACATTATGAATCTTTTCTCTTTTTTAAAAGTGATCACATTCCATCTGCTCTCAGTTGCATAAGGAGCTCAGGGAGGAGCAACAGAAGAGCACTGATCTTCCTAGCTGTGCAGGAGGGTGTGTGTCAGCAGACGTCTGATCATTGGAGGAGAGTACGTTGAGCACACAGTCAGAAAACTGACCACGCTGTGTTCTCATGCTTGGTGTAGTCAGTTTTTAATAGGAAACAGAGGGACTGGCAGGAACACCAGGTATTTCACACAAAGGAAACAATACGAAGAGAACAGGATACTTTTTCATACAAGTACATGTTACAGCAGGCACATATCTGGGATATGAAATGTTGGGTTTACATATTCTTTAAGTACACAAAATTACATACTAATATCATTATAGTTATCATTATTAAAACTGTATAAAAGTCAGCTGGAATTGGCATCTATTTTCATAGTGTAGCTAATTTCATGCAATTTGGGTTGGATATAAGACCATCTGATTAATTTACTGATTCAAGTACAGTATTCATCTGTAAAAAAATCGAGCAACCAAGACCACGCATGCTCAGAAAGGAAAGATTATATTACAATACAATACATTAAATCACTTCCGAAGTTGTATTCTGTCTTTTGGGAATTTTCGTAACTTTAGTAACCTCTTTGTATTTGATATGAGACTAGCATGTAAAAAATAAAATGGACAATGATTTGTCTGATATTCTCATTGTGTGTATGAGACTATAGAAAGTGGAACTTGTATGTTGCCTAAGATAGTTAAATCATAAGATTAGCTGACTGCATGTCCAAAACTTTTTGCAGTTAGGCTGCATTCACACTGGCATACATATGCACACACCTGTGTGAGGGCTATGTTTGCATGCATGGGATGCAAAGGTGTTTTGTGTATCTGTGTGCAGTCAGTCCTGTTCATGTCAATTGGAATGCAGTGACTGCACAGACACAACCGCTGCTCCAAATTTGATATGTGCATGGGTGCAGGTGTGAGCAGGTCCCTATCCCCGAATGCAAAGAGTGTGAGTTCAAGGACAAGTACCTGCATGCACCCAAACTCACCTGGATATCAAACTGGGAGCAGTGGCTGTGATGTGCATCCCATGCAGCCAAAACACAGCCTTCAAACAGGTGTAGGCTTAATTACGCCCATGGGAACAAGGCCTTACAAAGTTGACATATGTACAGTATTAAGGCCCCTTTCACACAGGGTGGATTCCACCAGATGTTCCACCTGCTCAGTGAGGGATCTGTCCGCTGATTCTCTCTGAGTGGGCAAATGACAGATCCGTGTCTGCTCCGCTTATGCAGAGCAGACACAAACACCGCCCACTGCCCTCTATGGGCTTTTGGATGTAAATGGACTGCCTGTCCGTTTACATCTTTTTGTCATCCAATCTGCTAGACGGATGCAGAACAGATCCCCCATCCATCTGTTTTTAGTGGATGGGTTCGGATGCAGGCAGGTGTAAACAGACACATATCCATTTAAATCTGCAGCTCCATAGAGGGCAATGAATGGTCCACATGAAAAACGGGCAGGTGGACCTGATCGGTCTGCCCGTGTGAAAGGAGCCTTATGCAGGCCATACATGGTTCGAATTCCGAAAAAATTTTTGTCTGAACATCGAAAACGTCGTTCGCTCAGTAATCCGATGGTGCCATCAATGATTTCAAAAATCAGCTGACCAAGTCATTAAGTTCACCCCATATAACAGGCAAAACGTCCGTTCCTTCCAGGTTACGGCTCATGCACATATTCTTTTTGGAAATACGATTGTACGATTTCACCATCATTGAGTTGAAAATCGGTAGTTTTTCACGAACTTTCCAACATGCCCGGTCACCGAAAAGGGGAGGAAGAACGAAAATCGGCAGATGCCATTGACCCAGTAACAGAGCGAAAATCTGCTGATTATTCTTAGGTCCGATTTTCGGATGAAAAATCGGTCGCATTTCGACCCATGTATGGCCAGCCTTAGCTGTTTTCCTGAAGTATCAATTAAAGCTATTCAGAAAACTGAAAAATAAATATTTTATTAGCAGCTCAGTAAAAAGACTTTTGGCATTTTCAACACCTCCTGTATGCCTCTTTTTCGTCATATTTTCCACAATTTTTTACACAGCACTTCAAATTTAATATAATTTTCACTTCACTTTAATTTTAGATTATGCTATTTGAACACTGTTGTAAAAAAAAGTAAAGTGAATAATTTAATTAGAATTGTATTTTTGCAAATTGGCTCATTAGTGCTTTGTGTCACAGACTATTTCCATTATTTACTATTTTAGAATGTAGCCAATACATAACAATGTTACAATTGTAAACATTTTATTTTCTACTTTTTGGCTGGATCCAGCAGGTGTGGTAGCCATTCTATATTTTTTATTATTTTATCTAAAACACACTTGTCAGCTTCTTAAACATCTATATAGCAACGGCCAACCCTATTAGACATCTGTTCCTACACCAAACAACTGCAAGAGTGCAGTGCAATTATGTAGATCTAATTCTCCAATTACAAATTTCAAATGAAATGACAGACTGACTATTTAATATCATATTCTGCTGTGCACAAAAAGAAAAAGGTCCATTCTTTCACTAGCATTGCTGAAGGTCACTGAATTGGAGGTGGGATCTGACCATTTATGGCCTTCCTAGCAAAATGATCAGAGAGAGCATATTTTGTAAATGGAGATCTTGAACACAATATTGGAATCTGCATAAAAGCAAAGACACACAAAAAAATAGCATATTTTATATTTTAATATGTTAACTCTAACAGCTATTACCTATGCATGTTATTTATTTTACTCATTACAGTCCTTTTTTCCATAATACTTTGACAATTATCCATTTGGGAATAATTTGCCATCTGTTATTTTGATCATTTTGCATTGCCTTCTGTTAGTTTTCCTTATGCTACAATAATCACAATTTCTAAAATAAATAAATAAAAAATATTTTTTTTTTAAATTAAACATTTGGGAAGCATTAACCTCTTGAGTTCACAGGACTTTTTCTCCATAAACCCCCTTGAGATCCAGAGAATTTTTTTTTTCATTTTTGATAATACCCTGACATATTAAACATTGATTTTTGCAACAGATAAGGATTTAATGTCATAGAAAATTTGAATACATGTATTTTATATATATTGAGAATAAACACAAAAAAGTTAGAAAATAAAGCATTTACCTGTCATTTTTCCCAACACAACATTTAGATAATGTGTGGTACCCTCATATATTTACCACAAAATATTATCAACAAAGTCTGCTCATTAAAATGATATCACATTACTTTTATGCAACATAGTGGAATGGTAAAGCTCAAAGTGAACACATGCATTCTACTTTAGGAGAGCTTTATTCCCCTTCTGAAAGCATTCTATTTACTTTTGCTTTTACAGTACGCTCCTATGGAGTAATCTGTAAAAGCATCAGAAGCCCAGGAGCTTAGTGCTGGATGCTGGTTATCACAGACAGCTGGCAGTTCCAGCCTGTACCTCTGTTTTAAAATGGCACTGGGGACTCAAGTAGTTAATGTGCTTATTGCATTTGACATATTTTTTTCCCATACAAAAAAAAAGAGCATATAATATCACACCACCCTCCAAAGGCCACATTTCTATGTATAGCATTTTTTTTTTTAGAGGAAATTGGTTTAAATGTCTTTTACTGCAATTTTCAAACAGTAATGGTAATAATTTGAACCAGCGCTAACAGTTTTGTAAGGGAAATACTGTATCAGGCAATAGGTATACAAATATAGCTGATATATATATATATTTATATATATACTGTATATAAACATACTGACAACATTAGGAACTGGAGATACTGTACAAGTGGTGTGAACATATTTTGAACACAAAATGGATATACAGTGGGGATCGAAAGTTTGGGCACCCCAGCTAAAAATTTGTATTAATGTGCATAAAGAAGCCAAGGAAAGATGGAAAAATCTCCAAAAGGCATCAAATTACAGATTAGACATTCTTATAATATGTCAACAAAAGTTAGATTTTATTTCCATCATTTACACTTTCAAAATAACAGAAAACAAAAAAATGGCGTCTGCAAAAGTTTGGGCACCCTGCAGAGTTAATATCTTGTACTGCCCCCTTTGGCAAGTATCACAGCTTGTAAACGCTTTTTGTAGACAGCCAAGAGTCTTTCAATTCTTGTTTGAGGTATCTTTGCCCATTCTTCCTTACAAAAGTCTTCCAGTTCTTTGAGATTTCTGGGCTGTCTGTCACGCACTGCTCTTTTAAGGTCTATCCATAGATTTTCAATTACGTTGAGGTCAGGAGATTGTGAAGGCCATGGCAAAACCTTCAATTTACGCCTCTTGATGTAATCTCCCGTGGATTTCGAGGTGTGTTTAGGATCATAATCCATTTGTAGAAGCCATCCTCTCTTTAACTTCAGCTTTTTCACAGATGGCATCAAGTTACCATCCAAAATTTGCTGAAATTTTATTGAATCCATTTTTCCTTCTACTCGTGAGATGTTCCCTGTGCCACTGGCTGCAACACAACCCCAAAGCATGATTGATCCAACCCCATGCTTAACAGTTGGACAGAGGTTCTTTTCATTACATTCTGTGCCCCTTCTTCTCAAAACATACCTTTGCTCATTCCGGCCAAAAAGTTCAATGTTAACCTCATCGGTCCACAGAACTTGTTTCCAAAATGCATCAGGCTTGTCTATATGTTCATTTGCAAAGTTCAAACGATGATTTTTGTGGTGAGGACGTAGAAGAGGTTTTCTTCTGATGACTCTTCCATGAAGACCATATTTGTACAAGTATCTCTTTATAGTGGAATAGTGTACCACAACTCCAGTGTCTGCCAGATCTTTCTGGAGGGATTGTGCAGTCAAACGTGGGTTTTGAATTGTTTTTCTCACAATCCTGCGAGCTGTTCTGTCTGATATTTTTCTTGGTCTTCCAGATCTTGCTTTAACTTTCACTGTTCCTAAAGACTGCCATTTCTTAATTACATTCCGAACAGAGGATATTGACATCTGAAAACGCTTTGCTATCTTCTTATAGCCTTCTCCAGCTTTGTGAGCGTCAACTATTTTCAGTTTCAGTTTTCTAGACAACAGCTTAGAAGAACCCAAGGTGCTGATTGTTGGGGCAAGGTCACATGAGTCTGGGCATTTAAAACCTTTGAGATTGACATTAGAGATGAGCGAATCGAAATAGGCGAAGTGGAATTCGTTTCGAATATTAGGAAAATTTCGAAATTTTTCCTAAAATGGCGGCGACATGTGCGGCGACGGAGCGGGGATGTCTGGGAAGGCGCGCAGACAAGGCGCGCTGACCCATAATGCATTCATTCATGACATGTGATCGCATTAGCCAATCAGCAGCCAGCCAGCCAGCACAGTGTAATGGTCGAGCTATAAATGGCGGCCATTTTAGAATTCTCCATTTGCCTCCAGTCATTCAACAGAGGCAGACCTGGCTGTATTCAGGGAGAGAGTTAGGGACAGAGAAACGTTACTTAGGGACACAGAAACGTTAGTTAGGGCCACAGAAACGTTACTTAGGGACACAGAAACGTTACTTAGGGCCACAGAAACGTTACTTAGGGCCACAGAATCGTTAGTTAGGGCCACAGAAACGTTACTTAGGGACACAGAATTGTTACTCAGGGACAGACAGAATTGTTACTGAGGGATACAGAATTGTTACTGAGGGCCACAGAATCGTTACTTAGGGCCACAGAAACGTTACTTAGGGCCACAGAATTGTTACTTAGGGACAGACACAGAATTGTTACTGAGGGACACAGATTTGTTACTGAGGGCCACAGAATCGTTACTTAGGGCCACAGAAACGTTACTTAGGGCCACAGAATTGTTACTTAGGGACAGACACAGAATTGTTATTGAGGGACACAGAATTGTTACTGAGGGCCACAGAACCATTACTTAGGGCCACAGAAACGTTACTTAGGGCCACAGAATTGTTACTTAGGGACAGACACAGAATTGTTACTGAGGGACACAGAATTGTTACTGAGGGCCACAGAACTGTTACTGAGGGCCACAGAACTGTTACCGAGGGCCACAGAAACGTTACTTAGGGCCACAGAAACGTTACTTAGGGCCACAGAAACGTTACTTAGGGCTACAGAAACGTTACTTAGGGCCACAGAATCATTACTTAGGGCCACAGAAACGTTACTTAGGGCCACAGAAACGTTACTTAGGGACACAGAAACGTTACTTAGGGCCACAGAATCGTTAGTTAGGGCCACAGAATCGTTACTTAGGGCCACAGAAACGTTACTTAGGGACACAGATTTGTTACTCAGGGACAGACACAGAATTGTTACTGAGGGACACAGATTTGTTACTGAGGGCCACAGAACCGTTACTTAGGGCCACAGAAACGTTACTTAGGGACACAGAATTGTTACTCAGGGACAGACACAGAATTGTTACTCAGGGACACAGAATTGTTACTGAGGGACACAGAATTGTTACTGAGGGACACAAAATTGTTACTCAGGGACACAGAATTGTTACTGAGGGACACAGAATTGTTACTGAGGGACACAGAATTGTTACTCAGGGACAGACACAGAATTGTTACTGAGGGACACAGAATCGTTACTTAGGGCCACAGAAACGTTACTTAGGGCCACAGAAACGTTACTTAGGGACACAGAATTGTTACTCAGGGACAGACACAGAACTGTTACTGAGGGACACAGATTTGTTACTGAGGGCCACAGAACCATTACTTAGGGCCACAGAAACGTTACTTAGGGACACAGAATTGTTACTCAGGGACAGACACAGAATTGTTACTGAGGGACAGACACAGAATTGTTACTCAGGGACACAGAATTGTTACTGAGGGACACAGAATTGTTACTGAGGGACACAGAATTGTTACTCAGGGACACAGAATTGTTACTGAGGGACAGAGAATTGTTACTGAGGGACACAGAATTGTTACTCAGGGACAGACACAGAATTGTTACTCAGGGACAGACACAGAATTGTTACTGAGGGACACAGAATTGTTACTGAGGGCCACAGAACTGTTACTTAGGGCCACAAAAACGTTACTCAGGGACACAGAATTGTTACTCAGGGACAGACACAGAATTGTTACTCAGGGACAGACACAGAATTGTTACTGAGGGACACAGAATTGTTACTGAGGGACACAGAATTGTTACTGAGGGACACAGAATTGCTACTGAGGGACACAGAATTGTTACTGAGGGACACAGAATTGTTACTGAGGGACACAGAATTGTTACTCAGGGACACAGAATTGTTACTCAGGGACAGACACAGAATTGTTACTGAGGGACACAGAATTGTTACTGAGGGCCACAGAACTGTTACTTAGGGCCACAGAAACGTTACTCAGGGACACAGAATTGTTACTCAGGGACAGACACAGAATTGTTACTCAGGGACAGACACAGAATTGTTACTGAGGGACACAGAATTGTTACTGAGAGACACAGAATTGTTACTGAGGGACACAGAATTGTTACTGAGGGCCACAGAACTGTTACTTAGGGCCACAGAAACGTTACTCAGGGACACAGAATTGTTACTCAGGGACAGACACAGAATTGTTACTCAGGGACACAGAATCGTTTAATTAAAGAGTATGTCAGACAACATGCAGAGGAGTGGCAGAGGAGGCAATGTTTTAGGAGCGAGCAGACGTGGCAGCAGAGGAAGGGGTCGAGGCAGCACTATTCGCAGCCAGAGGCCAGTGCTCCCGGTGTCAGCCAGCGGTCGTGTCTCCACCGACAACCCTGCCGTCATCGATTGGTTGCCTCGGTCGTCTTCCTCTTCCCAGGTCACCTCTGACACCTACAGCCAACGGTCGGTGGGTACGTCAGACACAACCGTTAGTTGGCATGGCCCGGGAGCAAGCCCACTGAAATCACGTGTCCTCTACCTGCCCCTGTCCTTTGGTGTTCCCTCACCAAGCGAAGTATCGCATGCTGTGGGCTCAGCCCCACTGTACAGTGAGGAAGAGCTAACAGAGGGCGGTCAGGAACGGGGGGAGACATCCGCCTCTTCAGCAGCCAGGTGAAGAAGTAGTGACGAGGAGAGTGGCTCGGTAGCCGGTCTAGAGACAGGTCTGTCTCCTGACCCACACGCAACCGAGGGGGCTAGTAGTGAGGCGGAGACCCTAATTGATGATGATGAGGCTGATCACACTTGGCAGCCTCGTCGTCATCAGGCTATTGCTTCCGCATCATCAGGAGAAGAGGGTGGCAGCTTGGCAGCGAGCAAAACAGTCGGTGGGTTGCCCAGGAGGCAGCAGGGTCGCAGCAGTGTCAGTGGAGGCAAACGGCCACGGAGTAGAGCACCAGCTCCACTGCAGCCTACCACCACGGCCAGTAGTGGTGCCGGTGTGCACGGAGGAAGCAGCAGTCAGCCAGTGAGGAGTATCGGGGGCAAAGTTTCCTACTCGGCGGTGTGGCAATTTTTTGTCAAGCCGCCCGAGGAAGTAAACGTAGCCGTATGTCGACTATGTGGCCAGAAAGTCAAGCGTGGCCAGGGGGCCCATGTTGGGACTACAGCGTTGTGGCAGCATATGCAGCATCGCCATTTGGTGGCCTGGGAAAACCGTGATAAAGATACGGCGGTTCTGCCCGCCCCAGCCCCCGCTCCATCACCCGCTCCGTTACTTGCTCCGTCACCCGACGTCAATCGCCCTCTAACAGCCAGTCAAGGCTCCAACACCTCTGCTGAGGGGAGTTGTCGCTCGTTGGCATCTTCCGCTCGTTCAGATGCTCCTTCTCCTGCTACTCCTCTTCACGGATTCCGCCAGCAGTCTTTCTTGGAATCCGTTTCCAAGAGACAACAGTTTGCGAGCACGCACCCGACGGTGCAAAAGCTGAACGTCCTCCTGTCCAAGTTGCTGGTGCTGCAGTCCCTCCCTTTCCAAGTGGTGGACTCAGCACCTTTCCGAGAAATGATGGCTTGTGCCGCGCCGCGGTGGAGAGTGCCAAGCCGTCATTTCTTCGCCAAAAAGGCAGTGCCAGCCCTGCATTCACATGTAGAAGAGATGGTGGGCCAGTCTTTGAGCATGTCGGTCTCTGCCAAAGTGCACGGCAGCGCCGACGTGTGGAGCTGTAACTACAGTCAGGGACAGTACATGTCATTTACGGCCCACTGGGTGAACGTGGTGCCGGCACAGCCGCACCAGCAACTTGGACAGGTCACGCCGCTTTTGCCTCCACGTTTGCACGTCCTTGGTCCGGCAAAGATGTCCGCCTCTACCACCTCATCTTCCGCCGTGTCCTCAGCCGCCACCCCCGTGCCAAGTCCCATTACCCGACCGGCATATCACATGTGCAGGGCGCAACGGTTTCACGCTGTGCTGCACCTGGTATGCCTTGGCGAACGTAGTCACACAGGGGAGGAACTTCTCAGTGTAATGAACAGAGAAATCGACAGATGGCTGTCTCCGCGCAAACTGAAAATCGGAACCATGTTGACCGACAACGGAAAGAACATGGTGTCTGCTCTGCGTCAAGGAAGGTTGTGCCATGCGCCATGCATGGCTCACGTGTTCAATCTGGTTGTCAAGCGGTTCCTAAAATCCACCATCCCACTGCAAGACATCCTTAAAATGTCACGTAAACTTTGCATGCATTTCAGCCATTCCTACACTGCAAAGCACACCCTCCTTGAGCTGCAGCGGCAGAACGGAATTGCACAGCATCGCCTGATCTGCGACGTTGCAACAAGGTGGAATTCAACCCTACACATGTTAGACCGCCTTTACGAACAGCGAAAGGCCATCACCGATTTCCTGATGTTACAAACGGATAAAGGTACTCCCCTGTGTAACTTCGATGTCGGCCATTGGCAGCTCATGCGTGACACCTGCCGCTTGCTCAGGCCCTTTGAGGAGGCCACGCTATTCGTGAGTCGGCAGGACTATGGGATGAACGACGTCATTCCTCTGTTGCACGTCCTGGAACAAATGCGTTAACAATGGCTGGTCAGGGTGCGGTAGACGTGGCGCACAGATCTCAACGCCACATGACCCCTGTGGGGGCAGGACAGGAAGAAGAGGAGGATGTAGAGGAGGACATTGGTGCTCAGGAATTATTGAGTGAAATGGGTGGTTTTTCCACTCAGCGGACAGGAGTGGAGGAGCAGGAGCATCTGGTAGAGGAGGAGGAGGAGGAGACAGAGGACCCAGATGCACCGTGGCAGTATGCTGTGGAGATGGAGGCAGGGAGTCCCTCGCATTCCTTGGCACAAATGGCCCATAGCATGCTCGGTTGCTTGCGTAGCGACAGCCGAATAATAACCATCAGACAGAGAGATGACTTTTGGCTGTTCACCTTGTTGGACCCTCGCTACCGTTCAAAAATGGTGGCCTTTTTCACACCTGCTGAGAGGGAGGCCAAAATAACGTACTATAAAAACCACCTATGTAGTCAGTTGGTCTATGCCTTTGTGCGCCAACGTCCATCCTCAGACACTGTGGGCCCTGTGCGCTCGCGTTCCGCTGCCATGGCAGCAGGGGAGGGGTGGGGTGGTAGGAGCAGTGGTAGCTCCACCAGCAGCGGCTGCCTCAGTCTGCAGTCGATGATGAGTAGCTTTCTTCACCAGCGCAGTGAGGAAACTACTAACCAGCCGCAGCAGCAGCAGCATCAGGTGGACCTGGAGCAGGACCTCAAACAACAGGCTTGGGCCTACTTGGACAGCACCCTGCCAACCGAGGTAGACAATCCCCTTGACTACTGGGCAACGAAACTTGACCTTTGGCCCCAACTAGCTGAATTTGCCCTTGAAAGGCTGTCATGCCCGGCCAGTAGCGTGGCATCGGAGCGCGTGTTTAGTGGAGGTATTGTAATTCCGCGGAGAACACGACTGTCCACCCAAAGTGTGGAGAGACTCACGTTTGTGAAAATGAATCAGGCGTGGATTAGTCTGGATTTCAAACCACCAGTTCCTGACACAACTGACTAAATCCGCCATGAATCATGCCACTGCCATGTGCCACTTCCACGTCTCCTCACACTGCTGGTGTGTTCCATTTTTTGTCATAGGGTGCTGGCAGATTACGGGCCTCCCATAGCTGCTGCCAGGCCCCTAATCTGCCATGGGCCCCTATACCGCCTCCTCATGCTGCTGCCAAGTCCAGAGTCTCTCATGGGTCCCTGTACGGCCTCCCATTGCTGCTATCTCCATCGCCACACTCTGCCATGTGCCACTTTCAGGTCTCCTCACACACTGCTGGTGTGTTCAATTTTTTGACATAGGGTGCTGGCAGATTATGGGCCTCCCATAGCTGCTGCCAGGCCCCTAATCTGCCATGGGCCCCTGTACCGCCTCCTCATGCTGCTGCCAGGTCCACAGTCTCTCATGCCATGTGCCACTTTCAGGTCTCCTCACACTGCTGGTGTGTTCAATTTTTTGATATAGGGTGCTGGAAGATTACGGGCCTCCCATAGCTGCTGCCAGGCCCCTAATCTGCCATGGGCCCCTGTACCGCCTCCTCATGCTGCTGCCAGGTCCACAGTGTCTCATGGGTCCCTGTACGGCCTCCCATTGCTGCTGTCTCCATCGCCACACTCTGCCATGTGCCACTTTCAGGTCTCCTCACACACTGCTGGTGTGTTCAATTTTTTGTCATAGGGTGCTGGCAGATTACGGGCCTCCCATAGCTGCTGCCAGGCCCCTAATCTGCCATGGGCCCCTATACCGCCTCCTCATGCTGCTGCCAAGTCCAGAGTCTCTCATGGGTCCCTGTACGGCCTCCCATTGCTGCTGTCTCCATCGCCACACTCTGCCATGTGCCACTTTCAGGTCTCCTCACACACTGCTGGTGTGTTCAATTTTTTGTCATAGGGTGCTGGCAGATTACGGGCCTCCCATAGCTGCTGCCAGGCCCCTAATCTGCCATGGGCCCCTGTACCGTCTCCTCATGCTGCTGCCAGGTCCAGAGACTCTCATGGGTCCCTGTACGGCCTCCCATTGCTGCTGTCTCCATCGCCACACTCTGCCATGTGCCACTTTTAGGTCTCCTCACACACTGCTGGTGTGTTCCATTTTTTGACATAGGGTGCTGGCAGATTACGGGCCTCCCATAGCTGCTGCCAGGCCCCTAATCTGCCATGGGCCCCTATACTGCCTCCTCATGCTGCTGCCAGGTCCAGAGTCTCTCATGGGTCCCTGTACGGCCTCCCATTGCTGCTGTCTCCATCGCCACACTCTGCCATGTGTCACTTTCAGGTCTCCTCACACTGCTGGTGTGTTAAATTTTTTGTCATAGGGTGCTGGCAGATTACGGGCCTCCCATAGCTGCTGCCAGGCCCCTAATCTGCCATGGGCCCCTGTACCGCCTCCTCATGCTGCTGCCAGGTCCACAGTGTCTCATGCCATGTGCCACTTTCAGGTCTCCTCACACTACTGGTGTGTTCAATTTTTTGACATAGGGTGCTGGCAGATTACGGGCCTTCCATAGCTGCTGCCAGGCCCCTAATCTGCCTTGGGCCCCTGTACCGCCTCCTCATGCTGCTGCCAGGTCCACAGTGTCTCATGGGTCCCTGTACGGCCTCCCATTGCTGCTGTCTCCATCGCCACACTCTGCCATGGGCCACTTTCAGGTCTCCTCACACACTGCTGGTGTGTTCAATTTTTTGTCATAGGGTGCTGGCAGATTACGGGCCTCCCATAGCTGCTGCCAGGCCCCTAATCTGCCATGGGCCCCTATACCGCCTCCTCATGCTGCTGCCAGGTCCAGAGTCTCTCATGGGTCCCTGTACGGCCTCCCATTGCTGCTGTCTCCATCGCCACACTCTGCCATGTGCCACTTTCAGGTCTCCTCACACTGCTGGTGTGTTCAATTTTTTGTCATAGGGTGCTGGCAGATTACGGGCCTCCCATAGCTGCTGCCAGGCCCCTAATCTGCCATGGGCCCCTGTACCGCCTCCTCATGCTGCTGCCAGGTCCACAGTGTCTCATGCCATGTGCCACTTTCAGGTCTCCTCACACTGCTGGTGTGTTCAATTTTTTGACATAGGGTGCTGGCAGATTACGGGCCTCCCATAGCTGCTGCCAGGCCCCTAATCTGCCATGGGCCCCTGTACCGCCTCCTCATGCTGCTGCCAGGTCCACAGTGTCTCATGGGTCCCTGTACGGCCTCCCATTGCTGCTGTCTCCATCGCCACACTCTGCCATGTGCCACTTTCAGGTCTCCTCACACACTGCTGGTGTGTTCAATTTTTTGACATAGGGTGCTGGCAGATTACGGGCCTCCCATAGCTGCTGCCAGGCCCCTAATCTGCCATGGGCCCCTGTACCGCCTCCTCATGCTGCTGCCAGGTCCAGAGTCTCTCATGGGTCCCTGTACGGCCTCCCATTGCTGCTGTCTCCATCGCCACACTCTGCCATGTGCCACTTTCAGGTCTCCTCACACTGCTGGTGTGTTCAATTTTTTGTCATAGGGTGCTGGCAGATTACGGGCCTCCCATAGCTGCTGCCAGGCCCCTAATCTGCCATGGGCCCCTGTACCGCCTCCTCATGCTGCTGCCAGGTCCACAGTGTCTCATGCCATGTGCCACTTTCAGGTCTCCTCACACTGCTGGTGTGTTCAATTTTTTGACATAGGGTGCTGGCAGATTACGGGCCTCCCATAGCTGCTGCCAGGCCCCTAATCTGCCATGGGCCCCTGTACCGCCTCCTCATGCTGCTGCCAGGTCCAGAGTCTCTCATGGGTCCCTGTACGGCCTCCCATTGCTGCTGTCTCCATCGCCACACTCTGCCATGTGCCACTTTCAGGTCTCCTCACACTGCTGGTGTATTCAATTTTTTGTCATAGGGTGCTGGCAGATTACGGGCCTCCCATAGCTGCTGCCAGGCCCCTAATCTGCCATGGGCCCCTGTACCGCCTCCTCATGCTGCTGCCAGGTCCACAGTGTCTCATGGGTCCCTGTACGGCCTCCCATTGCTGCTGTCTCCATCGCCACACTCTGCCATGGGCCACTTTCAGGTCTCCTCACACACTGCTGGTGTGTTCAATTTTTTGTCATAGGGTGCTGGCAGATTACGGGCCTCCCATAGCTGCTGCCAGGCCCCTAATCTGCCATGGGCCCCTATACCGCCTCCTCATGCTGCTGCCAGGTCCAGAGTCTCTCATGGGTCCCTGTACGGCCTCCCATTGCTGCTGTCTCCATCGCCACACTCTGCCATGTGCCACTTTCAGGTCTCCTCACACTGCTGGTGTGTTCAATTTTTTGTCATAGGGTGCTGGCAGATTACGGGCCTCCCATAGCTGCTGCCAGGCCCCTAATCTGCCATGGGCCCCTGTACCGCCTCCTCATGCTGCTGCCAGGTCCACAGTGTCTCATGCCATGTGCCACTTTCAGGTCTCCTCACACTGCTGGTGTGTTCAATTTTTTGACATAGGGTGCTGGCAGATTACGGGCCTCCCATAGCTGCTGCCAGGCCCCTAATCTGCCATGGGCCCCTGTACCGCCTCCTCATGCTGCTGCCAGGTCCACAGTGTCTCATGGGTCCCTGTACGGCCTCCCATTGCTGCTGTCTCCATCGCCACACTCTGCCATGTGCCACTTTCAGGTCTCCTCACACACTGCTGGTGTGTTCCATTTTTTGACATAGGGTGCTGGCAGATTACGGGCCTCCCATAGCTGCTGCCAGGCCCCTAATCTGCCATGGGCCCCTGTACCGCCTCCTCATGTTGCTGCCAGGTCCAGAGTCTCTCATGGGTCCCTGTACGGCCTCCCATTGCTGCTGTCTCCATCGCCACACTCTGCCATGTGCCACTTTCAGGTCTCCTCACACTGCTGGTGTGTTCAATTTTTTGTCATAGGGTGCTGGCAGATTACGGGCCTCCCATAGCTGCTGCCAGGCCCCTAATCTGCCATGGGCCCCTGTACCGCCTCCTCATGCTGCTGCCAGGTCCACAGTGTCTCATGCCATGTGCCACTTTCAGGTCTCCTCACACTGCTGGTGTGTTCAATTTTTTGACATAGGGTGCTGGCAGATTACGGGCCTCCCATAGCTGCTGCCAGGCCCGTAATCTGCCATGGGCCCCTGTACCGCCTCCTCATGCTGCTGCCAGGTCCAGAGTCTCTCATGGGTCCCTGTACGGCCTCCCATTGCTGCTGTCTCCATCGCCACACTCTGCCATGTGCCACTTTCAGGTCTCCTCACACTGCTGGTGTATTCAATTTTTTGTCATAGGGTGCTGGCAGATTACGGGCCTCCCATAGCTGCTGCCAGGCCCCTAATCTGCCATGGGCCCCTGTACCGCCTCCTCATGCTGCTGCCAGGTCCACAGTGTCTCATGGGTCCCTGTACGGCCTCCCATTGCTGCTGTCTCCATCGCCACACTCTGCCATGTGCCACTTTCAGGTCTCCTCACACACTGCTGGTGTGTTCCATTTTTTGACATAGGGTGCTGGCAGATTACGGGCCTCCCATAGCTGCTGCCAGGCCCCTAATCTGCCATGGGCCCCTATACCGCCTCCTCATGCTGCTGCCAAGTCCAGAGTCTCTCATGGGTCCCTGTACGGCCTCCCATTGCTGCTGTCTCCATCACCACACTCTGCCATGTGCCACTTTCAGATCTCCTCACACTGCTGGTGTGTTACATTTTTTGTCATAGGGTGCTTGCAGATTACGGGCCTCCCATTGCTGCTGCCAGGCCCGTAATCTGCCATGGGCCCCCGTACTGACTCCTCATGCTGTGACGTTGCAACAAGGTGAAATTCAACCCTACATATGTTAGACCGCCTTTAAAAACAGCGAAAGGCCATCACAGATTTCCTGATGTTACAAGCGGATAAAGGTACTCCCTGTGTAACTTAGATGTCAGCCATTGGCAGCTCATGCGTGACACCTGCGCTTGCTCAGGCCCTTTGAGGAGGCCACGCTATTCGTGAGTCGGCAGGACTATGGGATGAACGACGTCATTCCTCTGTTGCACGTCCTGGAACAAATGCTGTTAACAATGGCTGGTCAGGAAGCGGTAGACGTGGCGCACAGATCTCAACGCCACATGACCCCTGTGGGGGCAGGACAGGAAGAAGAGGAGGAGGTAGAGGAGGACATTGGTGCTCAGGAATTATTGAGTGAAATGGGTGGTTTTTCCACTCAGCGGACAGGAGTGGAGGAGCAGGAGCATCTGGTATAGGAGGAGGAGGAGGAGACAGAGGACCCAGACGCACCGTGGCAGTATGCTGTGGAGATGGAGGCAGGGAGTCCCTCGCATTCCTTGGCACAAATGGCCCATAGCATGCTCGCTTGCTTGCGTAGCGACAGCCAAATAATAACCATCAGACAGAGGGATGACTTTTGGCTGTCCACCTTGTTGGACCCTCGCTACCGTTCAAAAATGGTGGCCTTTTTCACACCTGCTGAGAGGGAGGCCAAAATAACGTACTATAAAAACCACCTATGTAGTCAGCTGGTCTCTGCCTTTCTGCGCCAACGTCCAACCTCAGACACTGTGGGCCCTGTGCGCTCGCGTTCCACTGCCATGGCAGCAGGGGAGGGGTGGGGTGGTAGGAGCAGTGGCAGCTCCACCAGCAGCGGCTGCCTCAGTCTGCAGTCGATGATGAGTAGCTTTCTTCACCAGCGCAGTGAGGAAACTACTAACCAGCCGCAGCAGCAGCAGCATCAGGTGGACCTGGAGCAGGACCTCAAACAACAGGCTTATTCCTACTTGGACAGCACCCTGCCAACCGAGGTAGACAATCCCCTTGACTACTGGGCAATGAAACTTGACCTTTGGCCCCAACTAGCTGAATTTGCCCTTGAAAGGCTGTCATGCCCGGCCAGTAGCGTGGCATCGGAGCGCGTGTTTAGTGCGGCAGGAGGTATTGTAACTCCGCGGAGGACACGACTGTCCACCCAAAGTGTGGAGAGACTCACGTTTGTGAAAATGAATCAGGCATGGATTAGTCTGGATTTCAAACCACCAGTTCCTGACACAACTGACTAAATCCGCCATGAATCATGCCCCAAACATGTGCCACTTTCAGGTCTCCTCACACTGCTGGTGTGTTCCATTTTTTGTCATAGGGTGCTGGCAGATTACGGGCCTCCCATTGCTGCTGCCAGGCCCGTAATCTGCCATGGGCCCCTGTACCGCCTCCTCATGCTGCTGCCAGGTCCAGAGTGTGTCATGGGTCCCTGTACGGCCTCCCATTGCTGCTGTCTCCATCGCCACACTCTGCCATGTGCCACTTTCAGGTCTCCTCACACACTGCTGGTGTGTTCCATTTTTTGTCATAGGGTGCTGGCAGATTACGGGCCTCCCATAGCTGCTGCCAGGCCCCTAATCTGCCATGGGCCCCTGTACCTCCTCCTCATGCTGCTGCCAGGTCCACAGTGTCTCATGCCATGTGCCACTTTCAGGTCTCCTCACACTGCTGTTGTGTTCCATTTTTTGTCATAGGGTGCTGGCAGATTACGGGCCTCCCATTGCTGCTGCCAGGCCCGTAATCTGCCATGGGCCCCTGTACCACCTCCTCATGCTGCTGCCAGGTGCAGAGTCTCTCATGGGTCCCTGTACGGCCTCCCATTGCTGCTATCTCCATCGCCACACTCTGCCATGTGCCACTTTCAGGTCTCCTCACACACTGCTGGTGTGTTCAATTTTTTGACATTGGGTGCTGGCAGATTACGGGCCTCCCATAGCTGCTGCCAGGCCCCTAATCTGCCATGGGCCCCTGTACCGCCTCCTCATGCTGCTGCCAGGTCCACAGTCTCTCATGCCATGTGCCACTTTCAGGTCTCCTCACACTGCTGGTGTGTTCAATTTTTTGACATAGGGTGCTGGCAGATTACGGGCCTCCCATAGCTGCTGCCAGGCCCCTAATCTGCCATGGGCCCCTGTACCGCCTCCTCATGCTGCTGCCAGGTCCACAGTGTCTCATGGGTCCCTGTACGGCCTCCCATTGCTGCTGTCTCCATCGCCACACTCTGCCATGTGCCACTTTCAGGTCTCCTCACACACTGCTGGTGTGTTCAATTTTTTGACATAGGGTGCTGGCAGATTACGGGCCTCCCATAGCTGCTGCCAGGCCCCTAATCTGCCATGGGCCCCTGTACCGCCTCCTCATGCTGCTGCCAGGTCCACAGTCTCTCATGCCATGTGCCACTTTCAGGTCTCCTCACACTGCTGGTGTGTTCAATTTTTTGACATAGGGTGCTGGCAGATTACGGGCCTCCCATAGCTGCTGCCAGGCCCCTAATCTGCCATGGGCCCCTGTACCGCCTCCTCATGCTGCTGCCAGGTCCACAGTGTCTCATGGGTCCCTGTACGGCCTCCCATTGCTGCTGTCTCCATCGCCACACTCTGCCATGTGCCACTTTCAGGTCTCCTCACACACTGCTGGTGTGTTCAATTTTTTGTCATAGGGTGCTGGCAGATTACGGGCCTCCCATAGCTGCTGCCAGGCCCCTAATCTGCCATGGGCCCCTGTACCGTCTCCTCATGCTGCTGCCAGGTCCAGAGTCTCTCATGGGTCCCTGTACGGCCTCCCATTGCTGCTGTCTCCATCGCCACACTCTGCCATGTGCCACTTTCAGGTCTCCTCACACACTGCTGGTGTGTTCCATTTTTTGACATAGGGTGCTGGCAGATTACGGGCCTCCCATAGCTGCTGCCAGGCCCCTAATCTGCCATGGGCCCCTATACTGCCTCCTCATGCTGCTGCCAGGTCCAGAGTCTCTCATGGGTCCCTGTACGGCCTCCCATTGCTGCTGTCTCCATCGCCACACTCTGCCATGTGCCACTTTCAGGTCTCCTCACACTGCTGGTGTGTTAAATTTTTTGTCATAGGGTGCTGGCAGATTACGGGCCTCCCATAGCTGCTGCCAGGCCCCTAATCTGCCATGGGCCCCTGTACCGCCTCCTCATGCTGCTGCCAGGTCCACAGTGTCTCATGCCATGTGCCACTTTCAGGTCTCCTCACACTGCTGGTGTGTTCAATTTTTTGACATAGGGTGCTGGCAGATTACGGGCCTCCCATAGCTGCTGCCAGGCCCCTAATCTGCCATGGGCCCCTGTACCGCCTCCTCATGCTGCTGCCAGGTCCACAGTGTCTCATGGGTCCCTGTACGGCCTCCCATTGCTGCTGTCTCCATCGCCACACTCTGCCATGTGCCACTTTCAGGTCTCCTCACACACTGCTGGTGTGTTCCATTTTTTGACATAGGGTGCTGGCAGATTACGGGCCTCCCATAGCTGCTGCCAGGCCCCTAATCTGCCATGGGCCCCTGTACCGCCTCCTCATGCTGCTGCCAGGTCCAGAGTCTCTCATGGGTCCCTGTATGGCCTCCCATTGCTGCTGTCTCCATCGCCACACTCTGCCATGTGCCACTTTCAGGTCTCCTCACACTGCTGGTGTGTTCAATTTTTTGTCATAGGGTGCTGGCAGATTACGGGCCTCCCATAGCTGCTGCCAGGCCCCTAATCTGCCATGGGCCCCTGTACCGCCTCCTCATGCTGCTGCCAGGTCCACAGTGTCTCATGCCATGTGCCACTTTCAGGTCTCCTCACACTGCTGGTGTGTTCAATTTTTTGACATAGGGTGCTGGCAGATTACGGGCCTCCCATAGCTGCTGCCAGGCCCGTAATCTGCCATGGGCCCCTGTACCGCCTCCTCATGCTGCTGCCAGGTCCAGAGTCTCTCATGGGTCCCTGTACGGCCTCCCATTGCTGCTGTCTCCATCGCCACACTCTGCCATGTGCCACTTTCAGGTCTCCTCACACTGCTGGTGTATTCAATTTTTTGTCATAGGGTGCTGGCAGATTACGGGCCTCCCATAGCTGCTGCCAGGCCCCTAATCTGCCATGGGCCCCTGTACCGCCTCCTCATGCTGCTGCCAGGTCCACAGTGTCTCATGGGTCCCTGTACGGCCTCCCATTGCTGCTGTCTCCATCGCCACACTCTGCCATGTGCCACTTTCAGGTCTCCTCACACACTGCTGGTGTGTTCCATTTTTTGACATAGGGTGCTGGCAGATTACGGGCCTCCCATAGCTGCTGCCAGGCCCCTAATCTGCCATGGGCCCCTATACCGCCTCCTCATGCTGCTGCCAAGTCCAGAGTCTCTCATGGGTCCCTGTACGGCCTCCCATTGCTGCTGTCTCCATCACCACACTCTGCCATGTGCCACTTTCAGATCTCCTCACACTGCTGGTGTGTTACATTTTTTGTCATAGGGTGCTTGCAGATTACGGGCCTCCCATTGCTGCTGCCAGGCCCGTAATCTGCCATGGGCCCCCGTACTGACTCCTCATGCTGTGACGTTGCAACAAGGTGAAATTCAACCCTACATATGTTAGACCGCCTTTACGAACAGCGAAAGGCCATCACAGATTTCCTGATGTTACAAGCGGATAAAGGTACTCCCTGTGTAACTTAGATGTCAGCCATTGGCAGCTCATGCGTGACACCTGCGCTTGCTCAGGCCCTTTGAGGAGGCCACGCTATTCGTGAGTCGGCAGGACTATGGGATGAACGACGTCATTCCTCTGTTGCACGTCCTGGAACAAATGCTGTTAACAATGGCTGGTCAGGAAGCGGTAGACGTGGCGCACAGATCTCAACGCCACATGACCCCTGTGGGGGCAGGACAGGAAGAAGAGGAGGAGGTAGAGGAGGACATTGGTGCTCAGGAATTATTGAGTGAAATGGGTGATTTTTCCACTCAGCGGACAGGAGTGGAGGAGCAGGAGCATCTGGTATAGGAGGAGGAGGAGGAGACAGAGGACCCAGACGCACCGTGGCAGTATGCTGTGGAGATGGAGGCAGGGAGTCCCTCGCATTCCTTGGCACAAATGGCCCATAGCATGCTCGCTTGCTTGCGTAGCGACAGCCAAATAATAACCATCAGACAGAGGGATGACTTTTGGCTGTCCACCTTGTTGGACCCTCGCTACCGTTCAAAAATGGTGGCCTTTTTCACACCTGCTGAGAGGGAGGCCAAAATAACGTACTATAAAAACCACCTATGTAGTCAGCTGGTCTCTGCCTTTCTGCGCCAACGTCCAACCTCAGACACTGTGGGCCCTGTGCGCTCGCGTTCCACTGCCATGGCAGCAGGGGAGGGGTGGGGTGGTAGGAGCAGTGGCAGCTCCACCAGCAGCGGCTGCCTCAGTCTGCAGTCGATGATGAGTAGCTTTCTTCACCAGCGCAGTGAGGAAACTACTAACCAGCCGCAGCAGCAGCAGCATCAGGTGGACCTGGAGCAGGACCTCAAACAACAGGCTTATTCCTACTTGGACAGCACCCTGCCAACCGAGGTAGACAATCCCCTTGACTACTGGGCAATGAAACTTGACCTTTGGCCCCAACTAGCTGAATTTGCCCTTGAAAGGCTGTCATGCCCGGCCAGTAGCGTGGCATCGGAGCGCGTGTTTAGTGCGGCAGGAGGTATTGTAACTCCGCGGAGGACACGACTGTCCACCCAAAGTGTGGAGAGACTCACGTTTGTGAAAATGAATCAGGCATGGATTAGTCTGGATTTCAAACCACCAGTTCCTGACACAACTGACTAAATCCGCCATGAATCATGCCCCAAACATGTGCCACTTTCAGGTCTCCTCACACTGCTGGTGTGTTCCATTTTTTGTCATAGGGTGCTGGCAGATTACGGGCCTCCCATTGCTGCTGCCAGGCCCGTAATCTGCCATGGGCCCCTGTACCGCCTCCTCATGCTGCTGCCAGGTCCAGAGTGTGTCATGGGTCCCTGTACGGCCTCCCATTGCTGCTGTCTCCATCGCCACACTCTGCCATGTGCCACTTTCAGGTCTCCTCACACACTGCTGGTGTGTTCCATTTTTTGTCATAGGGTGCTGGCAGATTACGGGCCTCCCATAGCTGCTGCCAGGCCCCTAATCTGCCATGGGCCCCTGTACCTCTTCCTCATGCTGCTGCCAGGTCCACAGTGTCTCATGCCATGTGCCACTTTCAGGTCTCCTCACACTGCTGTTGTGTTCCATTTTTTGTCATAGGGTGCTGGCAGATTACGGGCCTCCCATTCCTGCTGCCAGGCCCGTAATCTGCCATGGGCCCCTGTACCACCTCCTCATGCTGCTGCCAGGTGCAGAGTCTCTCATGGGTCCCTGTACGGCCTCCCATTGCTGCTATCTCCATCGCCACACTCTGCCATGTGCCACTTTCAGGTCTCCTCACACACTGCTGGTGTGTTCAATTTTTTGACATAGGGTGCTGGCAGATTACGGGCCTCCCATAGCTGCTGCCAGGCCCCTAATCTGCCATGGGCCCCTGTACCGCCTCCTCATGCTGCTGCCAGGTCCACAGTCTCTCATGCCATGTGCCACTTTCAGGTCTCCTCACACTGCTGGTGTGTTCAATTTTTTGACATAGGGTGCTGGCAGATTACGGGCCTCCCATAGCTGCTGCCAGGCCCCTAATCTGCCATGGGCCCCTGTACCGCCTCCTCATGCTGCTGCCAGGTCCACAGTGTCTCATGGGTCCCTGTACGGCCTCCCATTGCTGCTGTCTCCATCGCCACACTCTGCCATGTGCCACTTTCAGGTCTCCTCACACACTGCTGGTGTGTTCAATTTTTTGACATAGGGTGCTGGCAGATTACGGGCCTCCCATAGCTGCTGCCAGGCCCCTAATCTGCCATGGGCCCCTGTACCGCCTCCTCATGCTGCTGCCAGGTCCACAGTCTCTCATGCCATGTGCCACTTTCAGGTCTCCTCACACTGCTGGTGTGTTCAATTTTTTGACATAGGGTGCTGGCAGATTACGGGCCTCCCATAGCTGCTGCCAGGCCCCTAATCTGCCATGGGCCCCTGTACCGCCTCCTCATGCTGCTGCCAGGTCCACAGTGTCTCATGGGTCCCTGTACGGCCTCCCATTGCTGCTGTCTCCATCGCCACACTCTGCCATGTGCCACTTTCAGGTCTCCTCACACACTGCTGGTGTGTTCAATTTTTTGTCATAGGGTGCTGGCAGATTACGGGCCTCCCATAGCTGCTGCCAGGCCCCTAATCTGCCATGGGCCCCTATACCGCCTCCTCATGCTGCTGCCAAGTCCAGAGTCTCTCATGGGTCCCTGTACGGCCTCCCATTGCTGCTGTCTCCATCGCCACACTCTGCCATGTGCCACTTTCAGGTCTCCTCACACACTGCTGGTGTGTTCAATTTTTTGACATAGGGTGCTGGCAGATTACGGGCCTCCCATAGCTGCTGCCAGGCCCCTAATCTGCCATGGGCCCCTGTACCGTCTCCTCATGCTGCTGCCAGGTCCAGAGTCTCTCATGGGTCCCTGTACGGCCTCCCATTGCTGCTGTCTCCATTGCCACACTCTGCCATGTGCCACTTTCAGGTCTCCTCACACACTGCTGGTGTGTTCCATTTTTTGACATAGGGTGCTGGCAGATTACGGGCCTCCCATAGCTGCTGCCAGGCCCCTAATCTGCCATGGGCCCCTATACTGCCTCCTCATGCTGCTGCCAGGTCCAGAGTCTCTCATGGGTCCCTGTACGGCCTCCCATTGCTGCTGTCTCCATCGCCACACTCTGCCATGTGCCACTTTCAGGTCTCCTCACACTGCTGGTGTGTTCAATTTTTTGTCATAGGGTGCTGGCAGATTACGGGCCTCCCATAGCTGCTGCCAGGCCCCTAATCTGCCATGGGCCCCTGTACCGCCTCCTCATGCTGCTGCCAGGTCCACAGTGTCTCATGCCATGTGCCACTTTCAGGTCTCCTCACACTACTGGTGTGTTCAATTTTTTGACATAGGGTGCTGGCAGATTACGGGCCTTCCATAGCTGCTGCCAGGCCCCTAATCTGCCATGGGCCCCTGTACCGCCTCCTCATGCTGCTGCCAGGTCCACAGTGTCTCATGGGTCCCTGTACGGCCTCCCATTGCTGCTGTCTCCATCGCCACACTCTGCCATGGGCCACTTTCAGGTCTCCTCACACACTGCTGGTGTGTTCAATTTTTTGTCATAGGGTGCTGGCAGATTACGGGCCTCCCATAGCTGCTGCCAGGCCCCTAATCTGCCATGGGCCCCTATACCGCCTTCTCATGCTGCTGCCAGGTCCAGATTCTCTCATGGGTCCCTGTACGGCCTCCCATTGCTGCTGTCTCCATCGCCACACTCTGCCATGTGCCACTTTCAGGTCTCCTCACACTGCTGGTGTGTTCAATTTTTTGTCATAGGGTGCTGGCAGATTACGGGCCTCCCATAGCTGCTGCCAGGCCCCTAATCTGCCATGGGCCCCTGTACCGCCTCCTCATGCTGCTGCCAGGTCCACAGTGTCTCATGCCATGTGCCACTTTCAGGTCTCCTCACACTGCTGGTGTGTTCAATTTTTTGACATAGGGTGCTGGCAGATTACGGGCCTCCCATAGCTGCTGCCAGGCCCCTAATCTGCCATGGGCCCCTGTACCGCCTCCTCATGCTGCTGCCAGGTCCACAGTGTCTCATGGGTCCCTGTACGGCCTCCCATTGCTGCTGTCTCCATCGCCACACTCTGCCATGTGCCACTTTCAGGTCTCCTCACACACTGCTGGTGTGTTCCATTTTTTGACATAGGGTGCTGGCAGATTACGGGCCTCCCATAGCTGCTGCCAGGCCCCTAATCTGCCATGGGCCCCTGTACCGCCTCCTCATGCTGCTGCCAGGTCCAGAGTCTCTCATGGGTCCCTGTACGGCCTCCCATTGCTGCTGTCTCCATCGCCACACTCTGCCATGTGCCACTTTCAGGTCTCCTCACACTGCTGGTGTGTTCAATTTTTTGTCATAGGGTGCTGGCAGATTACGGGCCTCCCATAGCTGCTGCCAGGCCCCTAATCTGCCATGGGCCCCTGTACCGCCTCCTCATGCTGCTGCCAGGTCCACAGTGTCTCATGCCATGTGCCACTTTCAGGTCTCCTCACACTGCTGGTGTGTTCAATTTTTTGACATAGGGTGCTGGCAGATTACGGGCCTCCCATAGCTGCTGCCAGGCCCCTAATCTGCCATGGGCCCCTGTACCGCCTCCTCATGCTGCTGCCAGGTCCAGAGTCTCTCATGGGTCCCTGTACGGCCTCCCATTGCTGCTGTCTCCATCGCCACACTCTGCCATGTGCCACTTTCAGGTCTCCTCACACTGCTGGTGTGTTCAATTTTTTGTCATAGGGTGCTGGCAGATTACGGGCCTCCCATAGCTGCTGCCAGGCCCCTAATCTGCCATGGGCCCCTGTACCGCCTCCTCATGCTGCTGCCAGGTCCACAGTGTCTCATGGGTCCCTGTACGGCCTCCCATTGCTGCTGTCACCATCGCCACACTCTGCCATGTGCCACTTTCAGGTCTCCTCACACACTGCTGGTGTGTTCCATTTTTTGACATAGGGTGCTGGCAGATTACGGGCCTCCCATAGCTGCTGCCAGGCCCCTAATCTGCCATGGGCCCCTATACCGCCTCCTCATGCTGCTGCCAATTGCAGAGTCTCTCATGGGTCCCTGTACGGCCTCCCATTGCTGCTGTCTCCATCACCACACTCTGCCATGTGCCACTTTCAGATCTCCTCACACTGCTGGTGTGTTACATTTTTTGTCATAGGGTGCTTGCAGATTACGGGCCTCCCATTGCTGCTGCCAGGCCCGTAATCTGCCATGGGCCCCCGTACCGACTCCTCATGCTGTGACATTGCAACAAGGTGAAATTCAACCCTACATATGTTAGACCGCCTTTACGAACAGCGAAAGGCCATCACAGATTTCCTGATGTTACAAGCGGATAAAGGTACTCCCTGTGTAACTTAGATGTCAGCCATTGGCAGCTCATGCGTGACACCTGCGCTTGCTCAGGCCCTTTGAGGAGGCCACGCTATTCGTGAGTCGGCAGGACTATGGGATGAACGACGTCATTCCTCTGTTGCACGTCCTGGAACAAATGCTGTTAACAATGGCTGGTCAGGGTGCGGTAGACGTGGCGCACAGATCTCAACGCCACATGACCCCTGTGGGGGCAGGACAGGAAGAAGAGGAGGAGGTAGAGGAGGACATTGGTGCTCAGGAATTATTGAGTGAAATGGGTGGTTTTTCCACTCAGCGGACAGGAGTGGAGGAGCAGGAGCATCTGGTATAGGAGGAGGAGACAGAGGACCCAGACGCACCGTGGCAGTATGCTGTGGAGATGGAGGCAGGGAGTCCCTCGCATTCCTTGGCACAAATGGCCCATAGCATGCTCGCTTGCTTGCGTAGCGACAGCCGAATAATAACCATCAGACAGAGGGATGACTTTTGGCTGTCCACCTTGTTGGACCCTCGCTACCGTTCAAAAATGGTGGCCTTTTTCACACCTGCTGAGAGGGAGGCCAAAATAACGTACTATAAAAACCACCTATGTAGTCAGCTGGTCTCTGCCTTTCTGCGCCAACGTCCAACCTCAGACACTGTGGGCCCTGTGCGCTCGCGTTCCACTGCCATGGCAGCAGGGGAGGGGTGGGGTGGTAGGAGCAGTGGCAGCTCCACCAGCAGCGGCTGCCTCAGTCTGCAGTCGATGATGAGTAGCTTTCTTCACCAGCGCAGTGAGGAAACTACTAACCAGCCGCAGCAGCAGCAGCATCAGGTGGACCTGGAGCAGGACCTCAAACAACAGGCTTATTCCTACTTGGACAGCACCCTGCCAACCGAGGTAGACAATCCCCTTGACTACTGGGCAATGAAACTTGACCTTTGGCCCCAACTAGCTGAATTTGCCCTTGAAAGGCTGTCATGCCCGGCCAGTAGCGTGGCATCGGAGCGCGTGTTTAGTGCGGCAGGAGGTATTGTAACTCCGCGGAGGACACGACTGTCCACCCAAAGTGTGGAGAGACTCACGTTTGTGAAAATGAATCAGGCATGGATTAGTCTGGATTTCAAACCACCAGTTCCTGACACAACTGACTAAATCCGCCATGAATCATGCCCCAAACATGTGCCACTTTCAGGTCTCCTCATACTGCTGGTGTGTTCCATTTTTTGTCATAGGGTGCTGGCAGATTACGGGCCTCCCATTGCTGCTGCCAGGCCCCTAATCTGCCATGGGCCCCTGTACCGCCTCCTCATGCTGCTGCCAGGTCCAGAGTGTGTCATGGGTCCCTGTACGGCCTCCCATTGCTGCTGTCTCCATCGCCACACTCTGCCATGTGCCACTTTCAGGTCTCCTCACACACTGCTGGTGTGTTCCATTTTTTGTCATAGGGTGCTGGCAGATTACGGGCCTCCCATAGCTGCTGCCAGGCCCCTAATCTGCCATGGGCCCCTGTACCTCCTCCTCATGCTGCTGCCAGGTCCACAGTGTCTCATGCCATGTGCCACTTTCAGGTCTCCTCACACTGCTGTTGTGTTCCATTTTTTGTCATAGGGTGCTGGCAGATTACGGGCCTCCCATTGCTGCTGCCAGGCCCGTAATCTGCCATGGGCCCCTGTACCACCTCCTCATGCTGCTGCCAGGTGCAGAGTCTCTCATGGGTCCCTGTACGGCCTCCCATTGCTGCTGTCTCCATCGCCACACTCTGCCATGTGCCACTTTCTGGTCTCCTCACACACTGCTGGTGTGTTCCATTTTTTGTCATAGGGTGCTGGCAGATTACGGGCCTCCCATTGCTGCTGCCAGGCCCGTAATCTGCCATGGGCCCCTGTACCGACTCCTCATGCTGCTGCCAGGCCCGTAATCTATCATGGGCCCCTGTTGTCGCTTGTTGGCATATTCCGCTCGTTCAGATGCTCCTTCTCCTGCTACTCCTCTTCACGGATTCCGTCAGCAGTCTTTCTTGGAATACGTTTCCAAGAGACAACAGTTTGCGAGCACGCACCCGACGGTGCAGAAGCTGAACGTCCTCCTGTCCAAGTTGCTGCTGCCAGACTCGTAATCTGTCATGCGCCCCTGTACCGCCTCCTCATGCTGCTGCCAGGTCCAGAGTGTGTACCGCCTCCTCATGCTGCTGCCAGGTCCAGAGTGTGTCATGGGTCCCTGTACGGCCTCCCATTGCTGCTGCCAGGCCCGTAATCTGCCATGGGCCCCCGTACCTACTCCTCATGCTGCTGCCAGGCCCGTAATCTGTCATGGGCCCCTGTACCGCCTCCTCATGCTGCTGCCAGGTCCAGAGTGTGTCATGGGTCCCTGTACGGCCTCCCATTGCTGCTGTCTCCATCGCCACACTCTGCCATGTGCCACTTTCAGGTCTCCTCACACTGCTGGTGGTTTCCATTTTTGTCATAGGGTGCTGTATGGCCTCCCATTGCTGCTGCCTCCACCGCCACACTGTGGCTCCACACTCTGGTTTTGGCCCCGTGACTGCCCAAATGAGTGAAGTGTGCGGTGATTCTAAGATCGACGGCACTCATCTGCATGTCATACTGACTGTCAGTATTATTTCTCTTCCCCAGCAGACTCCAAGGGCATTTAAATTAAAGGTACAGTGTTCTGCACTAATATAAAGGCTCTCTGAAGCCTAGAAACACCATTTTATAAGTTAAATTCGCAGTGAATATATTCGACTCGAATCAAAATTTTTCCACGAATTCGCCAAATCAGTCGAATCGAATTTTTGAATACTTCGCTCATCTCTAATTGACATCACCTGGTCTGCCCAGACGATGATTGAGAACAATCCATGACACTGGCAGGTCTCAGCTTTGTAAAGGGGGCAGTGCATGCTATAAATTCTGCAGGGTGCCCAAACTTTTGCAGACGCCATTTTTTTGTTTTCTGTTATTTTGAAAGTGTAAATGATGGAAATAAAATCTAACTTTTGTTGACATATTATAAGAATGTCTAATCTGTAATTTGATGCCTTTTGGAGATTTTTCCATCTTTCCTTGGCTTCTTTATGCACATTAATACAAATTTTTAGCTGGGGTGCCCAAACTTTCGATCCCCACTGTACATATCGGCTTTCATGCATTAGGCTGCAGGATGAATTGCCGCGTCCCACCACTAAACACACTGCATACTGCGCCTGCAGATATCTGTTCCTTCCCTTTCTCACAGTGAGTACAGAGGTAGGGAGGTTCTGTGGGAGTGGATGGTGCTGTCACTTACAAGAGGGACTGTCACTTGCAAACACAAAAGCCACACTTCTGTGTTTATAAGAGACAGTAGATGTAAGAAAATATGTCTTATTAACTGGCAGCCATTTTGTTTAATGCCTCCATTTCTAGACGTGTGAACAGTTAGTTTTGATTTTGTAACTTCTCTCTCGTTTTCTTAGACTAGTTTCATTTCTGTAAACGGAACTAACTTACATGGTATCCCTCAACTATTTGCAGTTTCTGTTCTTCACATAACTATATTGATAAGAATGGAATGTGTCATTTGTCATCCTGAGATTAAGCAACACCTACTGAGTTCTGTATAACAGTTCTTGTCATGCAATACATTTTTAGAGATTTAGATTGCACACTTCGGTGTCAGGAGATTTATTTCTCCCAGGCCTGAGGGTGAAAATAACGAGGACAAGGGTTACAGACATAGGTTGAATCCTTACAGTAGATATTGGTGTGCACAGGGCCAGTGCTGGAGGTGGTGGAACAATTTTCCAGCTGAAAAAAAGCCCTGATCACAACTAGATTTTAGTTTCGGGGTAGGTCTTATACTTTAGCAATTCCCAAAAATGTACAGGGTCTTATTTTTGGGGAAACAGGGTAGTGTTAGTACAAATTAAAGCTATCAAATATCTTTAGAGCTGATTCACACATGTGCTGTGCGGATTGAAGCTCAGGTTTAACAGCTAATTGATACAGTTGTTGTTCAGCGGTTCAGGTCAAGTTTAAGTCAGGTTCAGGACAGGATTAGCTCAGGATTTCTTCCTCTTCACACATCACATATTCTGTTTAGAAATGGTTCCTATAGAAGTCAATAGCCTGTAATCTGTACCTGAACAGGTTCAAACCGCATCCAATCCACATATATTTTAACTGGCACTTAGACAGCACCATTGAAATAGTTAGTACAAAACAAGTAAAGTCAAATTACAATCCTTAAAGCATTTATTTAAATTACTTGGGATAATGTGAGAGGGGTAAGGCACTGTATTACTGCATAAAAAATATATGCTACCTCACCAGCGTGGAGGTCTCTCGAGAATTAGAACTAATTGTGCTGCTAGTTTTAGTTTTATTGGGGAAAATGTCTCTCTACCAAAGAAATGTGCAGTAAGCACTTGATAAGAAGTCGATATGTGAGCTGAAAATAGAAATATACTGTTGGGTATTAGGGTACCAGAAAAATATGTGTTTATCAGCATAACAATCTGTACCACCAAGGTGAACAAAATTGTGTCTGCTACCTTAGAGTGGTCACCTATGTCATGAAAAGGAGTTGACACACTATGCATTGAAGCTTGATCTGTAGCTAGTGTGCTGATTGCATATCTAAGAAAGTGTTCAGCTGAGCAGTAGGTTTTGTTACAAAGAGGTGAATATGCCTTTCCCATGACATAATGGAATAGCTCACTTTCATACCATTTAATACAAAACTCCCAACAAAACAAAAATTCCTGCTACCATTACCAGCTTCTGCCATTTCACTAGTCTTTTCCAATGTTCTGACCCAGTAAAGCTGTCACACAATGTTTATATAGCTAGACCTCAGCTGACAAGTTTATAATGTTTGCTGCAGGGTAAACCCTGTGTTGCACATCAAAATGTGTGGCTTATTCCAATGATCCACCACTGTAAAGATGTCACAAAATGTTTTTCGCAGCTGGACCCAGTTGTGAAATTTTGTGATGTTTCCTGTAGAGTAAATTCGCCATCATGCCTCAAAGTTTGAAGCCTATTCCAGTGCCCCCAGTGCCCTGGCACTAAAGATGTTACAAAATGTTTCTGCATCTGGACCTCAGCTGCTAAGTTTCTAATGTTTGCTGCAGGGTTAATCCTGCATTGTGCCCAACAGTTTCCAGCTTGTTCTGGTGCTTTTGCACTGTAAAGGTGCCACACAATGTTCTGACAGCTGGACTTTAGCTGTCAAATGTCTGTTTACTGAAGAGCAAATATTGCCTTGGCCTACTCTGGTGTTCCAGATTGTTAAAATATTTCTGCCTATTGTCTCTAAGATAATGCACTATAATGTTTTAGGCCACAATAACCTGCCTCATCTTATTGTGGCTTAACCTAGCTGTTTACACACTGTCCAGCCACTGAACAATATTTGTGGCTATTGTCACTAAGATAATCAACTCAAATTATTTTTTCCCTTTCAATAGATTTTTATTGAAGTTTTGCAGTTTACAGATATAATAATGCAACCACAGAACAGGCCTAGCTAAAAAGTCCGCCAGCATGTGTGTGTAATCCAGAGATCCCATACTTTCTGAAATATAAATAATCTGTTATCTAATGTGGCTGCCATTTTCTCATATGTTATACATAAATTGATGCAAGCTTTAAGCTTCTGAAAAGAGATGTTTGGCTTTCCCCATGATCTAACAATGGTCTATTTTGCAGCAGTAAAGATATGCATGATTTGTCAAAATTCTGATCAGTCAACTGTTTATCTATTTTAAAGGGCTTTTTTCATAGGGGTCTGCCCAAGATGGTATACAGTTTTCAGAAATCCTACAAGCTATGTCCAAATGTGCCACCAGCGATGCAGCCCCTAAACAAGTTAGTGGGATAATCAGGAATTTTGAGAAAAAAACTATATTTTTGACTTTTTGATAGTAAACATGTCCAGTAAAAAAAATGTCATCATAAATTTAAGCCAAAATGTATTCTGTTACGTCTTTGCTAAACAAAATCCCAATACGTGTAAATTAATTGGTTTCCGTGAAAGTTATAGTGTTTACAAATGGCGGTATATATACTGGGATTTTTTTTTAATTTTTACTAGTAATGGTGGCAATCAGCGACTTATAACGGGGCAGCAGGACTGCAGTGGGCATTCTGACACTGGGGGGGAACTGACTAACTGCCACTGACATCCCAATGACACTAATACAGTGATTAGTGCTAATAAAAAGCACTGACACTGTACTAATGACACTGGGCAGGAAGGGGTTAACATCTGGAGTGATCAAAGGGTTAATTGTGTACTGATTTACTGTGTGCTGTGTGTGTTTCACTAGGGAAACATGTTGCTGTGTATTTCTCTGCTGTGTAGAGAGATACACAGCAGCATGTTACTGCTGACAGGAGAGAGACCAGTGTTGTTTACACACAGATCTCTCCTCTGTCAGTGATACTCGGTGTCAGGGAATATCTGTCTGGGACCCGGTGATCGTCATCTATAGCCACCAATGGCACACGCCCCCTACCCGGAAAAGCAAAATCATGTATATATACATGATTTTGCACAGCCCTGCCACCCTGTAGCAATACTTCTGCTATAGGGCGGTCAGGAATCGGTTAATAGATTTAGCCATTTCCTCCTCTTTGGCAGCACTGTTGATGTGTTTAGCCTCCTTTTGTCTATTTTATACACTTCTCTATCTGCTGCACCTTCTGTTTCCTGGAATCATCTGTACCAATTTTTTTCTACTTTCTATTCTACTTAACTCCGTAGTGAACCAATGTTTTTTTTCTTGTGGATACTCTTACTAATTTGCCTGACATATAACCTAGTTACTTCCAGGATGGTAGACTTAAGCAGAGCCTACTGATTACAGACACCTTTTTTAAATTTCCTTGTTTCAGCAAACTGTGTCCTTATGAAATCCAAAACGTTTTTAATGTTTTGATATCAAACCTAAGGCATTGGTGATCACTAAAACCCACATGTCTTACCACCTCAACATCAGACAATTGATTCACTTTTTTCAGTACTAGATCTAGAATAAGATCTCCTCAGATTGAGCTTTTGACTAACTGTTTCAGAGAAACTCCATTTAGTCCCTTCATTACACCTCGGCTTCTGACCACAATTGCAGTTTGCGAATTTCAGTTAATGTCAGACATGTTGAAGTCACCCATATTTAAAACCTCTTTCTTCTTTGCTATTTGAGTTATCACATCACTGAACAAATTATCATAATCTTCAGACTTTCCTTTCAGTATACTATACCAATTCTAAGGGAAGATTCCTCTCTGGTTGAAAGGCAAACCCAAAGGGGTTCAAGTATTTCATTTGTTTTTTGAATTAATGTTTGTCTTTCGCTAAAGCAAAAGGGCAAAAGTTTAATCTGAAGTCTAACAAGTTCATTACCTATGGCAACAAATCCTGGTATAATATGAGCAGTAAACAGGAAATATAAGTGCTATACCATAGAGGATAAAAAGGAGAGGCTCATAATGCAGGATAAGTTTCTCAAGAAAGAATTAGTCCTTAACTGTAGAGGTTAGGAGTGTCACACATGTTTTAAAGATTTCTCAATAAGTTATAATCTTAACAAACAAGTAGTGTGCTAGTAAACACAAGATGTGCTCATCACAAAGAGTCATGACAAGGGTCATATGAAGGATCTGAGACAATTAGACTGCAAGCAATGAAACACAGCGAGAATTGAAGCTTAGGCAATGATGCAGTCTGTTAGCAAAAGACCATAGGAGAATAGATAAATCTTCCTCCCCAGACAGTAGGTTGAGCTTGCAAATGCACTCTTTCACTTCTTTCAAGGTACTGATGGTGTAGTTGTGGCTTTTGTGAGAGAAGACAAGCTTGAAGGGGAAGCCCCGTCTATATCTGATCTGCTTGTTTTGTAGAACCTGCCTCTTGGCTAAGGTGAAAGGGGCCAGGTCAGTAAATAGCTGGAACAGGGATGTAATGGAAGAACTGAAATGGCTTTCTCTAAAACAGTTAGTAAAAAGTCCAACCCAAGGCAATCATGTTCTAAACCTAGTATTGGTGAGTGGTTGTGGAGAAAATTACATCTCTCCAGCATGGTGTTGGAATATTTATATCAAAAAGTATGCTTCTACCAGTTTCGCATAAAGTGCAGCTCATTTTCTCTCCAACATTTTTTTCTGGATTGCATTGTATAGTAGCCTGGAATATAATTCATGTTTCTTCATAATAAATTAGGTTTTACTATTTGTGTTCTCTTAGACTATGTGTTTGGAGTATTTTAGACATTTTGTTTTGCTATCCTGGGCAAGGTATTGTGCAAGTTTTTCTAAAATATCAACTTTGCTGCATAACAGGTAGAGCACAATATACTTTGAATAGTTATCAATGAGTATGATACAACACCTTTTATTTGCTGGAGTCTGAGCTTTCATAGAAGCACATGGATCTGAATGAATTAAGTCAAGGGGATGTCAGGCACTAGTGCTACTACTTTTGGGGAAATATTTCTTTGTTATTTGGCTGCACTTCTCTGTTGTATACCACTGGCATTCTGATCTTCAGATAGCTTCTTTATATTATCAGGATTTCGGTATCCAAGATGACAGTGCCAGATGTGAATGCAACTCAAAGTTTTTTCCTCTTTTGAGTTAAAGACTTCAACTTGCACTTCAGCTGATACAATTCATCTGTGATTTTTCCTTTAGCTTGTACAGTATGTGGTTTAACTTTCTAATAATACAGCTGTTACCTCTAAACTACATTTCCTTACTTGGCGAGCTTCTTCACTGACAGGAGGTTATTATCAAGAGTAGGAACATATAAGAGATCTTTGATAGATATCTTTCTAGTGACTGTTTGGGGTAAAAGGCAATGTAGATAACATTCCCATTTCCCTCCCCTTTGCAAATCATACACTGTCCACTAACTGCTTAATTCTTACTGGCTTTGATTAAGCTGAGTGAAGAAATTTGTTATCATTGGTCGTATGACTTGTAGCTCCAGTGCACCAAGAGAAAAATTACATGACACCCTCTTTGGACTGAAAGACACACTCAATATATATATATATATATATATATATATATATATACAGTGAGGAACGGAAGTATTTGAACACCCTGCGATTTTGCAAGTTCTCCCACTTAGAAATCATGGAGGGGTCTGAAATTCACATTGTAGGTGCATTCCCACTCTGAGAGACAGAATTCGGGAAATCACATTGAATGATTTTTAAAGAATTTATTTGTCTTGCACTGCTGAACATAAGTATTTGAACACCTAAGAAACAGCAAGAATGCTGGCTCTCAAAGACCTGTTACTGTGCCTTTAAAAAGTCCACCTCTACTCCACTCATTAATCTAACTTAGTAGCACCTGTCTGAGCTCTTTAAAGACACCTGTCCACCCCACAGTCAGTCAGACGCCAACTACTACCATGGACAAGACCAAAGAGCTGTCAATAGACACCAGAGACCAAATTGTGGACCTCTACAAGGCTGGAAAGGGCTATGGAGCAATTGCCAAGCAGCTCGGTGAAAATAGATCAACTGTTGGAGCAATTGTTAGAAAATGGAAGAGGCTAAAGACGACTGTCAATCTCCCTCGGACTGGAGGTCCATGCAAGATTTATTGTGAGATTTTGAGCAACAACCTCCTTCACTTAGTCAGAGCATTGAAGATGGGTCGTAGCTGGGTCTTCCAACATGACAACGACCCGAAGCACACAGACAGGATAACCAAGGAGTGGCTCTGTAAGAAGCATATCAAGGTTCTGGAGTGGCCTAGCCAGTCTCCAGACCTAAATCCAATAGGACATCTTTGGAGGGAGCTGAAACTGTTGCTCAGCGACAGCCCCGAAACCTGACAGATCTAGAGGAGATCTGTGTGGAGGAATGGGCCAAAATCCCTGTTGCAGTGTGTGCAAACCTGGTCAAGAACTACAGGAAACGTTTGACCTCTGTAATTGCAAACAAAGGCTTCTTTACCAAATATTAACACTGATTTTCTCAGGTGTTCAAATACTTATGTTCAGCAGCGCAAGACAAATAAATTCTTTAAAAATCATACAATGTGATTTCCTGAATTTTTTTTTTAATTCTGTCTCTCAGTGGGAATGCACCTACAATGTGAATTTCAGACCCCTCCATGATTCCTAAGTGGGAGAATACTAAGGGTGTTCAAATACTTCTGTTCCTCACTGTATATATGTATATATATATATATATATATATATATATATATATATACACTGCTCAAAAAATTAAAGGAACACTTTTTAATCAGAGCATACGTAGCATCAAGTCAATTAAGCTCCTAGGATATTGATCTGGTCAGTTAAGTAGCAGAGGGGGTTGTTAATCAGTTTCAGCTGCTTTGATGTTATTGAAATTAACAACAGGTGCACTAGATGGGCAACAATGAGATGACCCCCAAAACAGGAATGATTTTACAGGTGGAGGTCACTGACATTTTTTTCCCTACTCATCTTTTCTGACTGTTTTTCACTAGTTTTGCATTTGGCTAGGGTCAGTGTCACTACTGGTAGCATGAGGCGATACCTGGACCCTACAGAGGTTGCTCAGGCAGTCCAACTTCTCCAGGATGGCACAGAAGGTTCTCTGTGTTTCCCAGCACAGGCTCAAGAGCATTGAGGAGATTCCAGGAGACAGGCAGTTACTCTAGGAAAGCTGGACAGGGCCATAGAAGGTCCTTAACCCATCAACAGGACCTGTATCTGCTCCTTTGTGCAAGGAGGAACAGGGTGAGCACTGCCAGAGCCCTACAAACTGACCTTCAGCAGGCCACTGGTATGAACGTCTCTCACAAACACTCAGAAACAGACTTCATGAAGGTGGCTTGAGGGCCTGACGTCCTCCAGTGGGCCCTGTGCTCACTGCCTGGCACCGTAGAGCTCAATTGGCAGTTGCCATTGAACACCAGAATTGGCGGGTCTGCCACTGGCGCCCTGCGCTTTTCACATATGACAGCAGGTTCACCCTGAGCACATGTGAGAGACGTGAAAGGGTCTGGAGAAGACACAGAGAACATTATGCTGCCTGTAACATTGTTCAGCATGACTGTTTTGGTGGTGGGTCAATGATGGTCTGGGGAGGCATATCCATCGAGGGACGCACAGACCTCTACAGGCTAGACAATGGTACTCTGACTGCCATTAGGTGTCGGGATGAAATCCGTGGACCCATTGTCAGACCCCACGCTGGTGCAGTGGGTCCTGGGTTCCTCCTGGTGCATGACAGTGCCTGGCCTCACGTGGCGAGAATATGCAGTCAGTTCCTGGAGGATGAAGGAATTGATGCCATTGAATGGCCCCGTGCTCGCCTGACCTAAATCCAATAGAACACCTCTGGGTAATCATGTTTCGATCCATGCAACGCCTCCAGGTTACACCTCAGACTATCCAGGAGCTCAGTGATGCCCTGGTCCAGATCTGGCAGGAAAAACCCCAAGACACCATCCATCATCTCATTAGAATCATGCCCCGACATTGTCAGGCATGCATACAAGCGTGTGTGGGTCATACAAACTACTGAGTACCATTTTGAGTTGTTGCAATGAAATTTCAGCCTGCTGCATCATTTTTTCACTTTGATTTTCGGGGGGTGCCTTTGAATTCAGTCTTCTGTGGGTTGATTTTCATTTCAATCAGCATGATATTTTCCCCCATTGAGATCTGATGTGTTTTCAAAGTGTTCCTTTAATTTTTTTGAAAAGTGTGTGTATAAAGTGTGTGTATAAATACAGTGTTTATATATATATATATATATATATATATATATATATATATATATACATATATATATTTTTATTTTTTATTTTTTTCCCCTTATGTAGTTTAACTTGCCTTTATTTGCTTGCTAATCCAACTTTCTAGCTTTCTAAATTCTGCAGTTTAGTGTGACCTGTTTTTTTTGCACACAAAATATTCACTTGTTTCAACCTGCATTTTTCAATTATTGCAGTCCCTGGTTATTGATGCATATTATGACATAGGAGCATTTTCACTGTTTGCACTTTTCATTTTTCACTTATAGTATATTTATCCACAAACCTGCCTTTAGCATATTCCAGAATAAACTTATTCTCTGGGTAAGTGTCAAATGTTGCAACCGCCCCATAGCTGTCAGAGACCACTGAATATCTTCTTCTATAGCTCACAGGCATTCTATCATTTGACACGGGAGCTCCTGCCAGCCAGAGACTTTGCATCGATATTAGCAGAAGAGCGGGTGAGACAGAGCCATTACATGATGGGGAAAGCGGACCGGAAGGTCACCGGCTCCCGTTCACGCTCTCCGCGGGCACATAACCCCCAGCAGTCCAGACATATTCGGGAGTTGTTCAGCTCCCAGCATAGGGACAGGCCACATGCAGCATCCCCCTCTCCCTCCCCTCCTCCCTCCACTACAGCAACATGTGCTCAAGGTGTACAGAGCACAGACACTGGGGCTGGCATGGAATCTGTCCCACAGCATGATATCTCTTCAGACACTCATACATTTTCTTTAAGAGATCTGCAGGCAGTTGCAGCTGACATTAAAGCTACTTTTACCACAGCTCTCAGTGACCTAAGGGAAGACCTTCATTTGTTAAGTACAAGAATAGAGGAGGTAGAATTCACAAGCAGATCTAATGCTGCTGCCATAGTGGAGATACAGCAGTTGTCAGTATCGCACACATCTCATATCCGTGATTTTTATAGACAGATTGAAGATCTGGATAATAGAGGTCGCAGACATAATAGCAGATTTCGTGGCTTGCCTGAATCTGTGGAGCCGAGTGACATCCCCAAAACAGTAATTGCGATCTTCAATGATCTGCTGGGCCGTCCACCTGCTGCACCCATTGATCTGGATTGTGCACACAGAGCGTTTCGCTCCAGAGGCAGAGATTCTGACCCCCCAAGAGATGTGGTGTGTTGCTTGGTCAGCTTTCCAATCAAAGAAGACATTCTCAGAAGGGCCAGAGAAATAAGACGGCTTTTATTTCAGGGTAATGAGATACACCTGTTCCAGGACCTCTCCTCCATAACCTGGCAACAAAGGTGAGAACTTCGCCCCCTGCTGGACACACTTCGCTCTCATAACATACCATACAGGTGGCGATTTCCATTCTGTCTCTGCTCAAGCTCAGGGGCGCACAGCCTACCTGCGAGTTCCAGAGGATCTCCCCAGCTTTTGTTCTGCACTGGACATTCCTCTAGTTGAGCTTCCAGATTGGTACAGATCTTTGCATCTTCCAAATGCTACTGCATCTGGTTGAGTACCAAGTGACACAGATTGGCAAGGCCCCCATCTCCGCCACCGCCACCGATCGGTCCCATCCACTCCTCTGAGACTTCCTGCCAGAGGCTCCACCACCAAAAACAGCCTGACGGCCTCTCCTGCACATCGCAGACCCCGCCATGATGCCTAAAGGCCTTTCTTCAATCTTTTCCCTGAATTTCTCTCCTCAGCAATACTTATCCAGATTATGATCGTACCGGATCCCTCCCCATCTGACTCCAGGACCATGCCGGTAGCACCTCGGGTCCTATTTGGCCCCTTAACTGGACACCTTCACCCTTTCATTTTCTGCTCTCTAACCCATCCGCCCTGTTCCAGGTCTTTTGATGCCCCTGCAGATGTTGCCAAATTTGCCTCATCGATCATGAAGACCTTTTCCCTCTCCGTCTCAGCTTCTCCAATGGACCGCCAGTCCTGATGTACCTCCGCATGCACCCTCCATGTCACCGGCCTTTTTATTGCTGCATTTTCACTACCTCTGAAGGAAGCCTGGGGGATGGTCCTGCAGTTTTTCTCTAGCCCTGTTTGTAATGTATATGCTGATTTGTCCGCTGCATAGTCTCTGGAGAGTATGGATCTCCAGACCCTCTATGCCCGGCCCCTGTTTGGTTGTATGGCCTCCCAGGGGTCTTTAGATGATCTTGCAGCGGTCAGAGCTGAATTCCATGCCCTCCATTACATATTGTCTGTATTTCCCTGACCATGATCCCTACTGTTCTTCATCAGAGTTTACTGTGAGAGGCTTCATACTCCAGCTCGCCTTTATACCTTTTCCAGGGATAGTGTGGGATGGCGGGGGGAGACTGGGCTGGGGGGAGGAGGGGATCCGGGACCTGGGCTGTCCTTTTTATACTATTATTATGTTACATATCTGTTTGAAATCAAGTATCACCTCGTTTCACTCTCCAGGTGTTGTTCCCTGCGGGGTCCAGCCCCCTCCTTCACCTCATGTCATAACACCCATCTAAACCACATTTACTGCTTACAGGTTTTGAAACCATCATTCGGAGTTTCTACTGAGCTCCCCCCCAGTCCCGTCCTCTCCCCTTGCCTAGCTACCGTTATTTTCTATTTTTAGACACGAGGTGCTACTTGATTTTTAGAATGTTGTGGAGCCCTGAGGGAGCGGGGTGGGAGATGGATGGTTTGAGTTTTTGAGAGGGAGCCGGGAAGAGAATAGTTAGGACAGATGAGAGATACCTTAGGGTTCCAAAAAGAAATGGTGCACTATGTCTCATTTTTCCCAATTGTTTCCTTTGATGGTTGCTTTTTTTTGAATGGTTGCCCTGATGTTTCTGTGATGTTGCAATGTTTTTGCCCTAAAGAGATTATGATACGATTTGCTTTTCATCTTAATGATATGCAGGTTTTCCATCGGGCTTTCACTGATGTTTTATTTTCAGCATGGACTCGCACACTGGCCCTGCCACGGCACACCTATGATACCACAACTCTGCCCATAACTTTAGGATCATGCTACGACTGCATTCAACTTAGATGTGCATTTTCTCATTTCCCTACATACAATGCTTCCACCGCTATACACCCTAATGATATATATTTGGTCTCCTTGCCCTCTTGACATTTATTACATTTTCCTTCTGATATCCCTAAGCTTGTTGCTGCGTCTTACCTCACCCATTATGTCGGACAATGGCGGTTGTGCTCCCATCTATATCTTCATTCAAATGAATTGTGCTCACCCTCCCTCCCCGATTCTCGCATTTTTTAAGGTCCATGGCCCGGCGGACTCTTTCATTTTGGACCTAAGTCCACCGCGTTTCCCACACAGTGAGCTTTGAGAGCTCTCGCTGAACTTTTTCGGGCCGTCTTTACCCCTTGTCCTCTGCCTCTCATCTCCTTTCATTCCCTGTTCCTCTTTCTGCGATTTTCCTCCTACCCCTTCTTCTTTCTTGTTCTTCTTTCCTCCTTCCCGTATCTTGGTGGGTCAGCTGGTCTACCCCCACTGCCGGTTATCGCTCTCTCTCTCTTTTCTCCCCTCATTTCCCTCTTCCTTTTCATTTATTTTATTTTCCTCCCCCCCCTTCTTCTCCCTCTCACCCCCTCCCTTTTTTTTTCTTTCTTCTCTTCTCTCTCTTCCCCATACCCCCTTTCCCATCCCTTTAAGTTCCCTTTACTCTCCCGGATATGCCTTCTCTCAACTCCCTGTCAGGACATCTTTCGCTGAAAGTTCTGTCTATTAATATGAAGGGTCTGAAGGTCTGAATACCCCTGAAAAGCGCTCTCTCCTGCTTTCGCACCTTTTTAAACAGAGAGCGGATATTGTCTTTCTTCAGGAAACGCACTTCCGTCACGATGCCATACCCAAGCTTACTAACTCCCGTTTTCCGACAGTTTATCATGCTCCTAACACTCATGCTAAATCTAAAGGCGTTTCCATTTTGATTGCAAAGCACCTCCCTCTGGCTATCTTGAAGTCACTTCCGGATCCGGATGGTAGATTCCTGTTTCTAAAAGGTAATTTTGCCAATAGGCCCATCACTTTAGCAAATCTTTACGCACCCAACACTAGACAGGTATCCTTTTTCCGCTCCATTACCTCTTCACTCTCCTCCTTCCAGAAGGGTATCCTAATCTTGGGAGGTGATCTTAATGTTCCCCTATGCCCTTTATTGGACTCTTCCTCGGGAAGCTCTTTCTTGCCATATAAATCCATTAGACAGACTTACACTCAACTTCAAGATCTGCAGCTTCACGACTCTTGGCGAGTCCTCCCCCCGAATGTCAAAGACTGTACATTTTTCTCCCCTTCACACAACAAATATTCCAGAATCGATTACCTCTTTATCACGCAAACTGACCTCTCTTTCCTCCATGATTCTTCCATCTAACCGATGATCCTCTCTGATCATCACCCTATCTGTCAGGGCTCCCGGGTATGACCAGAGGTGTGTGACTGATGCAGGGAAATGCAGACTTCAGATATGTTATAAACAATGTAATTTATTAACACTAACCATACAAACATAAACGCAGTGCAATACTAAAACATAACACAGTGCAAACAAACCAACCAACCACCCACAGATAACAGTACATACAATGCAAGCGTCGTCAGGCAGGCCGGGTCAATATCAGTCGGGCAGGTAGGTACAGGGGGAGCAAGCGGAGAATGGTCGGGGTCACAGGCCAGGTTCAGCAGGTAGCGGGCAGCGTGGTACAGAGGGTCAGGCAGAGGAGAATGGTCAGACAAGCCAGGGATCAGAGCAGGGTCAGCAGAGAATCAGACAGGAACAGAGAGCAGGAACAGGATACAGGGCCCAAGAGAAACACAACACCAAGGCAGAGTCTGCAGGTCTGAATGTCCCTTAAATACACCAGTATAATTAGGTCCAGGTGTTTGACTGGCTGCAAGGTTGAGTCTCTGATTGCTGGGAGCACCCGCTGGCCAGCCCTGGTACTGCAGCTCATAAGGCAGCTGAGTCCCACTATTGCTGGCCAGTCCATTCCTGACAGTACCCCCCCCCTCAAGGAGCGGCCTCAGGACGCTCCAAACAGTCCTAGCTGGGCAAAATGTTCCACCGCCCGGGTCTGGTAACTGGCGGGATATCAAAGACTGGCACACCGGGCAGGACTCCAGGCAGCGGCACACCGGGCAGAGGCACATCGGGCTGGACTCCGGGCAGAGGCACATCGGGCTGGACTCCGGGCAGAGGCACTCCGGGCAGTGGCACACCGGGCAGAGGCACATCGGGCTGGACTCCGGGCAGAGGCACATCGGGCTGGACTCCGGGCAGAGGCACATCGGGCTGGACTCCGGGCAGAGGCACATCGGGCTGGACTCCGGGCAGAGACACATCGGGCAGAGGCACACCGGGCAGAGGCACACCGGGCAGAGGCACATCGGGCTGGACTCCGGGCAGGGACACATCGGGCTGGACTCCGGGCAGAGGCACATCGGATTACCAGGCGAAGCAGCAGGCAGCGGGCCACCAGGCGGAGCAGCAGGCACCGGGCCCCCAGGCGGGGCAGCAGGCACCAGGCCCCCAGGCGGAGCAGCAGGCAGCGGGCCCCCCGGGCGGAGCAGCAGGCACCGGGCCCCCGGGCGGAGCAGCAGGCACCGGGCCCCCGGGCGGGGCAACAGGCATCGGGCCCCCGGGCGGGGCGACCGGCATCGGGTCCCCGGGCGGGGCGACCGGCATTGGGCCCCCAGGCGGGGCGACCGGCATCGGGCCCCCAGGAGGGGCGACAGGCATCGGGCCCCCAGGCGGGGCGACAGGTGTCGGGCCCCCAGGCGGGGCGACAGGCATCGGGCCCCCAGGCGGAGCAGCAGGCAGCGGGCCCCCCGGGCGGAGCAGCAGGCACCGGGCCCCCGGGCGGAGCAGCAGGCACCGGGCCCCCGGGCGGGGCAACAGGCATCGGGCCCCCGGGCGGGGCGACCGGCATCGGGTCCCCGGGCGGGGCGACCGGCATTGGGCCCCCAGGCGGGGCGACCGGCATCGGGCCCCCAGGAGGGGCGACAGGCATCGGGCCCCCAGGCGGGGCGACAGGTGTCGGGCCCCCAGGCGGGGCGACAGGCATCGGGCCCCCAGGCGGAGCGGCGGGCGCCGGACCCCCAGGCGGAGCGACAGGTCTCGGGCCTTCAGGCGGGGCGGTGGGCGCCGGGCCCCCAGGCGGAGCGACAGGTCTCGGGCCCCCAGGCAGAGCGACAGGTCTCGGGCCCTCAGGCGGAGCGGCGGGCGCCGGACCCCCAGGCGGAGCGACAGGTCTCGGGCCCTCAGGCGGAGCGGCGGGCGCCGGACCCCCAGGCGGAGCGACAGGTCTCGGGCCCTCAGGCGGAGCGGCGGGCGCCGGACCCCCAGGTGGAGCGACAGGTCTCGGGCCCCCAGGCGGAGCGACAGGTCTCGGGCCCCCAGGCGGAGCGGCGGGCGCCGGACCCCCAGGCAGAGCGACAGGTCTCGGGCCCTCAGGCGGAGCGGCGGGCGCCGGACCCCCAGGTGGAGCGACAGGTCTCGGGCCCTCAGGCGGAGCGACAGGTCTCAGGCCCCCAGGCGGGGCGGCGGGCGCCGGACCCCCAGGCGGAGCGACAGGTCTCGGGCCCCCAGGCGAAGCGGCGGGCACCGAGTCACCAGGCACGACAGTGGGCTCCGAGTCAACTGGCATGACCGCGGGCACTGGGTCAGACATTGGATCGTCTGACTGGACAGCGGGCATCGGGTCACCAGGCATCAAGTCATTTGGCTCGACAGCGAGCACCACGTCATCTGGCAAGGCAGTGGTCTCCGAGTCAACTGGCATGACCGCGGGCACTGGGGCAGACATTGAATCGTCTGGCTGGACAGCGGGCATCGGGTCACCAGGTACCGGATTGTCTGGCTCGACAGCGGGCATCGGGTCACCAGGTATGACAGCGGGCACTGGGTCACCAGGCATCAGGTCATTTGGCTTGCCAGCGGGCACCGCGTCATCTGGCAAGGCAGTGGGCACCGGGTCACCAGGCATTGGATCGTCTGGCTCGACAGCGGGCATCGGGTCACCAGGTATGACAGCGGGCACTGGGTCACCAGGCATCATGTCATTTGGCTCGCCAGCGGGCACCGCGTCATCTGGCAAGGCAGTGGGCACCGAGTCACCAGGTACGACAGCAGGCTCCGAGTCAATTGGCACGACAGTGGGCACCGGATCAGGTACCGGATCATCTGGATCAACAGCGGGCATCGAGTCAACTGGCCTAATAGGATCGTCAGGCTGGATCAGTTCATCATGCTGGGTAGAGGCATCAGGCTGAATGCCGGCGTCCGGCTGAGTAGAGGCTTCAGGCCGAGTAGAGGCTTCAGGCCGAGTAGAGGCATCAGGCTGAGTAGAGGCATTAGGCTGAGTAGAGGCTTCAGGCCGAGTAGAGGCATCAGGCCGAGTAGAGGCTTCAGGCCGAGTAGAGGCTTCAGGCTGAAGAGAGGCATCAGGCTGCGTACAGGCATCAGGCCGAGTAGAGGCATCAGGCTGCGTACAGGCATCAGGTCGAGTAGAGGCATCAGGCTGCATACAGGCATCAGGCTGAGTACAGGCATCAGGCTGAGTACAGGCATCAGGCTGAGTACAGGCATCAGGCTGAGTAGAGGATTCAGGCTGAACCACGGAAGGCAGGTTCAACGGTTTGGATACTGGCAGGATGGTATTGGTTGGAAAGAATTTTCGCTTTTTTCTGGTTTTAACTACTGGAGCACTGCAAGTAAACGCAGGTCTGCAAACGAATGGAGCAGCTGGAGACAGAGAAGAGCTGGAGGATGGAACAGGAGAGGGAGCAGTTGCTACAGAGGGCTTTTTTACAGGGTTAAAGGCAGGATAGGTGCAGCGAGTGGGAACAGGGTACTGACATGCGGTAGATAGCAGGGCAGGAGGAGCTGTTGGGAATGCAGGAATAGAATTTTGAGGAAATAGATTAGAAGCAGGACTGGGTTTTTGTAAGCTGACTGAGGCTGGGTGCAACAAGTCTGTCCATGTCTGCAGTATGGGTTGAACAAAGCTGAGCTTACACAAAGCCTGTCTGACCAAAGACTGCACTGCGTTTATACAATCTCTTAGTGTCTGTGGTGAACATGTGGAATAACGCTCCAAGAAGCAATCCACATCATCCTCTAATAACCATACCAGGGACTCTACCTGGTCTGCACTAAATGGTGGCAAAAATTCATCCCTGCATTCGGGGGTACCAGATGAAACCAACTCAGCACAAACCTCAATCAAAGGCTGCACCTCAGAGAACTCTTGGCCCTGATCTACTAGAACATGAGCGAGCCGTATACATTCTAGCAGTTCATCCCGGGTATACTCCTTCAGAGTTTGATAAGCATACTCCCTGTCATCAAACACTAGCAGATATAAATACGCAACCTCATCCAGATCCATCCTTCCCATCAACAAGCCAAGATGGCTTCCCTGTGCAGCCACTTCTGGTCAGGATTGGCCTTGGTGTAATGTCAGGGCTCCCGGGTATGACCAGAGGTGTGTGACTGACGCAGGGAAACGCAGACTTCAGATATGTTATAAACAATGTAATTTATTAACACTAACCATACAAACATAAACGCAGTGCAATACTAAAACATAACACAGTGCAAACAAACCAACCAACCACCCACAGATAACAGTACATACAACGCAAGCGTCGTCAGGCAGGCCGGGTCAATATCAGTCGGGCAGGTAGGTACAGGGGGAGCAAGCGGAGAATGGTCGGGGTCACAGGCCAGGTTCAGCAGGTAGCGGGCAGCGTGGTACAGAGGGTCAGGCAGAGGAGAATGGTCAGACAAGCCAGGGATCAGAGCAGGGTCAGCAGAGAATCAGACAGGAACAGAGAGCAGGAACAGGATACAGGGCCCAAGAGAAACACAACACCAAGGCAGAGTCTGCAGGTCTGCATGTCCCTTAAATACACCAGTATAATTAGTTCCAGGTGTTTGACTGGCTGCAAGGTTGAGTCTCTGATTGCTGGGAGCACCCGCTGGCCAGCCCTGGTACTGCAGCTCATAAGGCAGCTGAGTCCCACTATTGCTGGCCAGTCCATTCCTGACACTATCACTATGACATTACGATTTCCGGAGAAACATTCCCGTTCTAAGATATGGTGTTTGGATGCCTCTCTTCTTTCTGACTTGGCCAATGAAGCAGAGGTTCGCTACCAATTAACGAACTACTTTTCGAACAATCAAACTGCAGATACCTCTTCGTTAACTCAATGGGAGGCACATAAATGCGTCATTCGAGGAGTCCTATTAGCTATGGCCACAAAACATAAAAAAGAGAGACAGACTCGCTTACAACAACTCTTAGATCGCATTAAATTCCTGGAAAAGGCGCACAAACAAAATCAGGCCGCCTCGACTTTATCTGATCTTACGGACACCCACACACAGCTCTTAAACAAACTAGGCAAGACAGCTAAGCGCAGATTTATTTTGTCGCAAAGACGTTTTTGTGAGTTTGCTAAGAAAAGCGGGAGATTCTTAGCCAGATCCCTCCAGACAAAAAAATTGAGTTTAACGGTTCACAAGATTAGGGGCTCGGATGGCTCTTTGGCCACCTCAAATGCGGATATAGCATTTCACTTCGAGCAATACTACAAAACATTATACAATCTCCCTCCAGAACGTCGCCCTTCTGATGCCAATAAGCCTAGAGACACCTTAATCTCTGACTTTCTTCGCCTCTATAGTCATTCCACTGTACCTGATGATAACATGGAACATCATATCACGGCGGAGGAACTCTCCCGAGCCGTCCAGCAAATGAAACCTGGTAAAAGCCCGGGCCCTGATGGTCTTTCTGTGGCATATTACAAGGAGTTTCTAGATATTTTGAGTGGACCCTTCCTCTCCGCCTTCAACACTTGTTCTTCACCCTCCACGCAACATCATCGCCTCTTGGAAGCTCATATCACTGTCATCCCCAAAGAAGGTAAAGATGTCACTTTGGTTACCAATTATAGACCCATCTCTCTTTTGAACGTAGACATCAAAATCTACGCAAAGATCCTAGCCAACCATCTTCTTCCCTTGTTACCCTCCCTGATTGACCTTGACCAAGTGGGCTTCATCCCGGGAAGGGAAGAAAGGGATAACACCATCAAGGCTCTTAACCTTCTCCACCGACTTCACGATTCTCGCAGTCCAGGATTTATTCTTTCCCTAGATGCCGAGAAGGCTTTTGATAGGGTGTCCTGGGATTACTTAAAGGCATCCCTACAGGCGATTGGTTTAGGGGACACCATGCTCAATTTCATTATGGCACTGTATTCTGGTCCAACGGCTCAGGTCCGTGTGAATGGGCATCTATCTCATCCATTCCCTCTTGGGAATGGTACGCACCAAGGTTGCCCCCTATCCCCGCTTCTTTTTGTGATATCACTAGAACCATTGTTATGCAAACTCCACTTAAACCCAGATATCAGGGGTATTTCCATGGCGAACAAGGAATACAAACTTGTTGCCTACGCAGACGACATTCTTTTGTTTTTGACGGAGCCCCGGATCACCTTGCCCAACCTACTTAAGGATTTTTCCTTTTTTCAATATATCTCGAATTTCAAAATTAATCATTCCAAATCCTGTGCCTTAAACATTACTCTTCCTCCAGACCTGGTTTCCTTTTGTCAGTCACAGTTCCCGTTTCAATAGGAAAGGGACTCCCTTACCTATCTGGGAATACAGCTTACGAGTAACCTCTCTGATTTTTATGTCAAAAACTTTCTTCCAACCCTTGGTGCCATCTGAGCAGACCTAACTAGGTGGCATCGCCCATGCTTCTCCTGGTTTGGTAGGGCTGCTATACTAAAAATAAATATCCTCCCATGCCTCCTCTATGCATTTCAAACCTTACCTATCCATTTACCACCCGCCTTTTTCGTTTCATGCTGAAGAATGTGCTCTCTTTTTCTCTGGAATCATAAACGGCCATGTATTTCCTTCTCCTAACTTGTGCTCCCCAAATCCAAAGGGGGATTGGACTACCTGACCTGCAATTTTACCATCTGGCCTGCCTTCTTACTAGGATAATCAATTGGAATATTCACTTTACCACCAAAGCGTGGGTCCAGCTGGAACACTTGTTCCACTTCCCCCTTGGCATCGATCCCGTGGCTTCTGACCAAACACATTCCACAAGACCTCCTCCTACATCCAATAATCGGTCCTTCCCTTAAAACCTTTCGCTTAGCATGTAAATCGGCCTCCAATTTGGATGCCCCCAACCCACTAACTTCTCTTTGCCTCAATCCGGACTTCCCTCCCAGTATGCATAGGTCCTTTCCATCAGCACCTTGGCCACACAGTCAAGTTTTGGCGAACCAATTTTTCACAAAGGTCAGCTGAAGTCTTGTTCCCTTTTGGGCCTATCTTCAAATCAGACATTTTCTTCTCTCTCCTGCATATCGCCATAAATGGGTTCGCCCTCTCACCTCCTTTGAGTCACTAAGTTCAAAGGCTGAACCACGGAGGCATTTAGTATCATTTACCTATCTTCTTCTTCTTGGTGACAGAACCTCTGATTCACTTCCCGCCTGCAAAGCTTGGAAAAGAGACTTAAACTTTGACTTTTCTTCCTCTGATTGGGACTAAATCTTTACCTTTTCTTATAAGTGCTCCTTGAACGTTTCGGCACAAGAAAACGGATACAAGTTGGCGACACGTTGGTACAATACACCTTCTAGAATCCATCATCTTAATCCATCCAGACCCAGTACTTGTTGGAGATGTGGGGTTCCTGTTGGATCTCTTCTTCATATCTGGTGGGACTGCCCTATGGTTCAGCCCTTTTGGCAGGAGGTACATTGCATTACTTCTTCAGTGTCTACTCTTGATATTGAGTTCTCTCCAGCCCAACTCCTCCTCCACCACACTCCGCTTCCCAAATGTCTATATGTCAAATCTCTGGCTATGCATAAGCTTAACGTGGCTAAAATCTGCTTATCGGTTCTCTGGGGGTCTGTTCACCCCCCCAAAGTGCGAGATTGGTTCATACGCTTGAACAGAATTGCTGAAATGGAAGAGCTGATTGCTTCTTCTCTGGATAACCCTACCAAAATTTCTCATACGTGGTCCTCTTGGATTCACTTCCGAATGACCCCTGAATATCGTTCTTTCATGGGCCTTGCTGATTGATTCTGAATCTCTCTGATACTCTGTAGTGTTTCTGGCGATATATCGGCTCTCTCTTTTTTCAAGGTTGTGATTGAGGTACTTTGTCTCAATGTCCTGTACTGCTTAGAGCAAGCTACGCTTGGCACCCTGATATGCCTGCAACTGTCCCCAGCTCACTTCTCTGCCAGGGTTGCGCATATCTCTCATGTCCTGGGAGTCTTGAGTAAAGGTGACTTACCTACCCTCCTGCTCCTTCACACCTCCTCTCTGTCCGACCCTTCCCCAACCCCCCATTCCCCCCCCCCTTTTTTTATTTCTACTTTTTCTTCTTCTCCTCTCTTCCCTTCTTTTTCATGCTTCTTCTTAAATCCCCATTTCCCTGCTTTCTTACTCAGAGTTTAGCTTTCATTCTCCCCTTTCTATTTTGGTACACTTCTCTACTCATAGGAGCCCTACTCCCTATCTGCAATCCAGCTGCGCATATGTTTTACTTTTACATATCTCCTTTCCCGAACCCTTTACCCACCAACCTGTAGTGGGTTACCTCAGTTTCATTAAAAATACAAGGCCATATCCTACAAGCTCTTGCACCCCCCCCCCTCCACACCTACTGTATAGATTTCCAACGCATGACTCATTGGCCCTGCTCTTTGCTGCTGCTCGGTAACTGAGGTTATATATCATCGACCCTGCCAGTGCTGTGATTCCAATATGCTGAATAAGGGCTTGAGACTAGATATGCCTTTAATGTTCCTGCGCTCGCATGTTCTCATTTTTCCCCTGTTTTCTTTTCCTTGGGATGACTTACATCTGATTCTTTGTCTATGTATTACTATTTTTCTTTTTGTTTGCTGTATGTGTATTACCTCCTATTGTATTTCTGACTGATACCTTGTATTACCTGTACTTATTGTATGCTCTGAGTTTATTAATAAACTTTATGGAAAAAAACAAACAAATACCTTTACAAAAATGCACCATCAAAGATAAAGTGACAAAGTGCAGCACACGCCCCAATTTCCAGCAATATGTGCATGACAAATCATCAAAGTCTTTCACTGAGTATATAACGAATATGCGAGTCTATAAATATGGCCCACAAAATCTGCAAAAAAAAAAATCAGTCCTTCTTCTTTCCCCCCCAAAACACCTCCTATGTACTGCATACATCAAAGGCTCACCAGATGTAAATGACCCCTTATATAGGTAGGTCACAGGTCGCAGGGTAAGTAATACAGAACGTCTCCAAGTTCTCTCTCCTCTCCAGCTTTTCCTCAGGTCAGGATTCAAAGTAAATAACACAGTACACATCCAATTCTTCTCTTCTCTCAGTAATTCTGAGCTATATCTTTATCTGCAGAAGTATTTTGTATGCTCACTGTAACTAGGCCCATCATCTTTTGAATTTGCTGCAGATATGACTCTAACTAGTCCAGATAGTGCTGGACACATGTATAAGCCATCTTGATTTATTGAAAACAACAAGAACATAAAGACAGGAAATTACATCACAACCATGTAGTCTAATTAGAGAACACGGTATATTGTATTATACAAGCATTAAAGTGGAACTATAGGCAAAACTATTTTTTCCATTTTGGATAGAGCAAGGGATTTTTATAACCCCTGTCAATTTTTTGTTTGCTATCTGTGTCCCATCGTGGAGATTTCTCTTCCCTTCCTGCTCCAAAGCCAAACAGGAAGTGAGAAGAAATCCCTGTAAAGTAGGACATTTCTTGGGGACCCCTAGGTCACCAGAATTAGTGTCTCCATTGGAAGATTTTCCCTTTACTTTTCTGGGGACAACTCAAAATTTTGGGATTTCCTTTTACTTTCACTTTCAATGATAATGGTAAACAGGACAAATGGTGAATCTCCTTAACAGGGGCACATACAGTGCCCTGATTATCAGTGTAAACATTCCCTGTCACAGGAAAGACAGGTATAGTCTTTCTCTTCCTCATGCTGGGACAGAGCTGAGGAAAGGAAATGCCGACAACCAGCATTTGTTTGCCTTTGATTGGACACAGCTGATAACATGATAAAGAGTCAATGTCATTGACTCTTTACCCTGATTGGTGATGCGCTGGGTCAGCTCACAAACGATTGTTGCGCTGCGTGCCCCCCCGGGGGGCACGCACAAGCAGTGTGACTGGGAGGACATCATATGATGAGAGGTCTGCCCAGCTGTCAATCTGCTATTGGCCGGGTGGAAACCAGTTAAACATAACAGTACTACCTAGTGGCAAAACTACTATTCACAGTATAATACTTGAGAGTGGTTGTTGCACTTATATCTGTATAAACAGCAAGATAACATGATTGCCACTACCACAATCCCTGAACAGAATTCTGATAGCGAAGAATTAAAAAAAATGCAATGCAGTACAAATTAAAGGAGAAGTACAGCCTAAGCGCTTTCAGTTGTACTTCTGTGGATTACAGGAGTGCAGTTTGTACTGCACTCCTCTGATCCGTTTTCACCTGATGGCGGGCTGAAGTCTACTGTCGGCTGACACCACTTAGTCAGTCCAGGCTGGGGATAGATCCCAATTTTAAAGGTAAATATAACTGGGGGGGATAAAAGCTCATACTTCTCTTTTAAGCTGAATTTAAAATCAACTTTTAAATGTTGGTATGATAAAAGTTCAGAAACATATTTTAATTGCATCAGAGAGTTATAACTGTGCATACATATTTATGAATGTAGTATAAAAACATGATATAATTGCCTTGTGTCAGTTTTAAGATGATACCATTGTTCATGGAGTGCTGTTAAATTCTCTATCCTGCAAGTAGACCATCATTGCAGACATTCTAGTCATTCAAAGCTCAATCAATCATTCTTCAAATCATTCACTTGTTTTCTTTGATCTAATAATTCCCTTTTATCTTTGTTTTTATGAATATGATTTTCATGGATCTAAAGATTCTTCTTAATCATAGTTTAGTTTTAAACTGATTTGAGACAATCTTGAGGTGACATTTTACTTTTTCATTGACCTAATTATATTTTTAAAAAGCATACAAATACTCTGCAGTTAGTCTTTGAAAGTTTAAAGAACAGACTCTCTAGCATGTGGATGTCAAAGCAGGATATCATTGACACTAAATTTATTTTCCATCATATTTTATTTATAAAATATCCACTCTCTGAAATAATTATTTATTTTATAGTAGCAGTGAGATTTTATTTCATTCTCTCTCCTCATGCTCATACATCTGTAACAGTGGACATAGACAGGGAAATTCATAAAGGGTACCCAGACACTCTTTAGAAACCTGTTGTGCTTTCACACAGCAAATGTCAGTGCTGATGATAAATTTGTGTACATTTTGTAAACACGTACATAAATCTGGGGCATGCACCATATTCATAGGTGTCCTGAGACTGAATAAACTCCATCCACCAACTGAGCTTCCTTCTGACACTGGAACTGTCACACAGATAGTCTGCTACTGGCTATAGAATCTGCCCACTGTCAATCACAAGGAAAAGGTGGACCTGATGGGGGACTAGTGTCCCAGCTAAACCTCCAGGCTCCACCCACTGTAAGCAATACTGGTTGATAGAAAGATGTTGGCTGTGAAGCTGAGAGCGTTCTTAAAAACAGTGACAGGTAGGATGGGTAGGGAGTAGTGCCACCTGCTACTCAGCATACAGAGGCAGGCACTATACCAAAACTGGAAGGCAGGGATGTTGGGATCTGGTGCAATCATAACCCTAATGCCCCATGTACACGGGATGCTTCTGAAGGATGGAAATTGACTGCTGTAAAATCTAGGTTAAAAAAAGTCTGTTTGGCCATGTTTGCATAACGCGTTTATGCACATTTATGTGCGTTTGCGTTTAGAAGCGTTTTTTAAAAATAAGCACAGGAGAACCTCCCAAATGCTCACAATGCACTGACCAAAATTATTGTATTTTGGTAAATTATTAACTATTTCAGACTGTTTCAGAGAAATACAGAGAATAGAAGCAGAGAGAGGAGTATGTGTTGAGATAATTAGGTGTGAGTTGCTCATTAATATTTCTTTTGTTTCCAAGAGTGGGAAAGGTGTCTGCTAGAGTGAGTCATTAAGGTCACCTGGCAGGGGGTCTTCATGAGGAAGTTGAGGTGTGAATGGTCATTAACATATCTTTTGTTTCCAAGGGTGGGAGAGGTCTGAGGTGTGAATTGGTCATTACAATGTGTGACAAGCTTGGTAGGAACATCCTGTGTTCAGTGTTTTGTCCATCTGAGTACCTTGAAAACTCTTTGCATGCATATTTCATGATGAAAAAAAGGCTCTGGACAGCATTGGAAACTGGAAGAGTAAAAAAAAAATTCAAACGCAAGCTCTTATAAACACAATTTGCCGCATTTAGCTGCATTTACAAATGTTTTGCATTTGAAACGCTGATAAAATCGACGTCTGAACGCAAGTTTGTTGCATTAAAAAAAACGACTGTAAACTCAACTGCCTGTAAACGAAGATTTGTACATGGACACATAGGAAAACATTAGGATGAGTTCAGGGGCTGCTGAAAAAAATGCTGAACAGCTCCTAAACGTGAGTTTAGCAGCTGCAGTGTACATGAACCCTAAAAATGCAAAGAGAAATTGTGTACCCTTTGAAATTTTGCTCCTGGGGAGGAATATATTTTTACATATACCTCCTCTGTAAAAAAAAAAATTTTGATGCACACTCATGAAATGAGTGAAGTATCAATAACAGTGAGAAAAGAAAAACAAACAGTGGAAACTGTCTGTTTATATTGGTGGTCAGTAAAATCACAGGTCCTGGGATTTTCTTATGTCTTAGTCCCCTCCCTCTAAAAATCAGGCTTCCCAGTAGCCTTGGTTCCTGTGTGTTGGAGCAGACATATAGAAATTAGGGAAAATCACTGACTGTATTCAGGGAGAGCTAGGCGCTGCTGCTGCTGCTGATTGAAAACAGCTATCTATATTTACATTCCTTGCATGGACCCTTTTGACAAACCATCCTAGTAAAAGTGTTTCAAAACTGTACATGTATTCACTACAATACTTTGAAGGCTTTTTTCAGCTAACTATATAGACTCTAATGCTGATTTTGTTTTAAATAAAAGTTAGATGGCGTGGGTCCTGTTTGCAAAGCAAACAAACAAATGAAACAGCCCCAATCTATAGCTGGTCTTTGCAGCAAGGAGCACATGGAAGGGCGACGCATGTCAAAGAATAACAAAGAAAAATTCCCAGCTCAACTTACCAATCAGCATACAACCTACCAAATTGTCCTATCTAACAATTCATCTTAGAAACAGGGGTTTAATTTGCACACACATGCAAATACGTGCATAAGATGCAGAGCCTCTCCATGCACCCCAGTATTATATGCAGTCCTAACTCTACAAAGTAGAGGTGCACTGAACACCCAGCATATAGCACAATGGCAGCTAAGATATCCATTGTGCCTCTCAAGCTAGGACTAGGAGTTAGGACTGCAGATAATACTGTGGTGCTGTAAAGAGGTTGGTGAAGAGATTGGTTGCAGGCTGGTTGGTAAGTTGAGCGGGAGTTTTTCTTTGTTGCTGTTTGACCTGTTTGCAAAGAAGCCTAGTCAAAGTCTTTTACTACTGTGCATGCACTCTTTCAAAGTTTTTTTTAAGTGAAATAAATAAACTCCTCAGAATTTAAATAACCCAGTCCTGATTTTTTTTAATTAAAATCTAAATGGTGTGGATCCCGTTTGCAAAGTAACACTGTCAATATTTTGGGAGCTTTTTCAGAAAAAATAAATACACATTATTGTTTATTTCTTGATTATGGCTGCTGTGGGTCCTGTTGAAAATGTGGCCTAGTCAAAGTGTTTTAATACTGTGCATGCACTCGCTACAATATATTGGTGTCTTTTTCAGTGAAATAAATGCACAATTATGCTGCTGTCTTGAATAAACGTTAGCTGATGTCTGTCCTGTTGAAAATGTGGCCTAGGAATAGTGCTTAAATACTGTGCATGGGATCAGTACAATATTTTTGTCTTTTTTTTCTGTGAAATAAGGCATTCTAATTTTGATTTCTTGATAACCTGCCTGCTGTCTCCCCTCAATTAGAGTGCAAATGTTCAAAATAATACATACTAATTTTTATTTGTTTACTGAAACCTGCCTGAACTGCTTATATGTTTATAATTTAAATAACTTTTACCTTTATGTTTATTAGACCACATTAGGAAGTTTTTGCTGACAGTCTGTTCAAGATTCCTGTATTGCCCCAGCACTGCACCGCATCCTTTGCCATCCCCCCACACACCAAAAAAAAAAACCAAAAAAAAAAAACCATATATATATATATATATATATATATATATATATATATATACACTATATTGCCAGTTATTGGGATGCCTACCTTCACACACATGTAAACTTTAATGGCATTCCAGTCTTAGTCTGTAGGGTTCAAAATTGAGTTGGTCCACTCTTTGCAGCTATAACAGCTTCAACTGTTATAGAAAGGCTGTCTACAAGGTATAGAAGTGTGTCTATGGGAATGCTTGACCATTCTTCCAGAAACGTATTTGTGAGGTCAGGCACTGATGTTGGATGAGAAGACCTGGTTCGCAGTCTTCGAACTAATTTATCCTAAAAATGTTCTATCAGCTTGAGATCAGGACTCTGTGCAGGCCAGTCAAGTTCCTCCTCCTCAAACTCGCTCATGCATGTCTTGATGGACCTTGCTTTGTTCATTGGTCAACAGTCATGTTGGAACAGGAACAGGCCATCCTCAAACTGTTCCCACAAACATGGGAACATGAAATTGTTCAAAATGTCTTGGTATTCTGACGCCTTAAGAGTTCCCTTCACTGGAACTAAGAGGCCAAGCCCAACCCCTGAAAAACAACCCCACACCATAATCCCCCCTCCACCAAAGTTTATTCTTGGCACAATGCAGTCAGGCAAGTACCGTTCTCCTGGCAACTGCCAAACCAAGACACATCCATCAGATTGACAGACAGAGAAGCATGATTCATCACTCAAGAGAACACGTCTCTACTACTCTAGAGTCCATTGGTGGTGTGCTTTACATCACTGCATGCAATGTTTTTCATTGCACTTGGTGATGTAAGGCTTGGATGCATGTGCTTGGCCATGGAAACCCATTGCATGAAGCTCTCTACGCACTGTTGTTGTGCTAATCTGAAGGTCACATGAAGTTTGGAGGTCTTTAGCTATATCTGGACAATCCACCATCCTATTACATTCATTCAATTGACAATGGCACCTCAATTACTGTCTTTTACAAGACCCAATGTTCACTGCAGTTCAAACTTGAAAATATTTTTTCCTTCTATCACCACCAATGATGACACCAAACTTCACTCACAATTGCCTTTAAAGATTATTTTAATTATAGAATCTGACTACAGATCACACATACCTCTACTTACAAGTGCATAAAGAGCAGAAGGTGTACCTTTCTCAGTCAGGCATGCCATCCTTAAATGCATAAACATATGCACTTCTCGAAGAAGCCGTCACATCACTTGAGCTGGATCTAGCTATCGAACAAACTAAAATAGGTAGAGCTCCTGGCCAGGACCATTTTATAGTCACCTTCTACAAACAGTGTCATATATTGTTACCCCCCCATTTTGTGGCAGTTCAGAACTGACATCACCCTACTCAAACTGCACTGACATCATATATCTCTGTAATTCCTAAGGAAGGGAAAATTCCCCAACACTGCCCCAATATGAAATGGCAACATTTAGGTGATCAAAATTATCCATGCTGCCCTGCTGAAGGCTGATTTTGCCTTAGTTCCCTCTACTGTCTCTGCAGAGGCCTTCAACAGGGTTTACTGGTCCTTCATCCATCTCACCTTAAAAACCATAAGAATGTGTAGACTGGTGTCCTTTAAAACTTTTCTTTAGCCCAAGTAAATGTAAACAGAGTACTTTCAATGCCTTTTCACATCAGAAATGGAACATGCCAGGGCTGCCCTTTCTCCCCCTTATATTTATTTTGACATTAGAACCTTTTTTTAACTATTTGCCTACTGGGTACTTTCACCCCTTTCCTGCCCAGGTCAATTTTAAGCTTTCAGCGCTGTTGCACTTTGAATGGCTATTGTGTGGTCATGCAACACTGTACCCAAACAGAATGTTTATCTTTGTTTGAGACATATAGAGCTTTTGTTTGTTGGTATTTAATCACCACTGGGTTTTTTATTTTTTTGCTAAATTTGACTAAATTTATTGAAAAAAAAAGTTTTTCTTTGATTCTGTTATAAATTTTGTAGTCTCTCTATATGCAGGTGACTTATTCTTTCTTTGTAACTCAGTCACTATTCCTAATATGTTAGCTGAACTCCTCAATTTTCACATTAACTACTAAAAATCTGAAGCAAAAATGCTAAATGCTAAATGGTATACCTCCCATATCAGATACCTAGGTATCCAATCATTAAAAGATCTCAAGCACCTCTTCACTCTTAATGTTGTTACCCTAATTTCCACCTTCAAGAGGAGCTAATGACATGGGTAACGTGCAGCTTTTCCTGGATGGAGGACACAATTAAATAAAACATTATACCACAGATTTATCCTCTCCTGACAATTCCTATTCACATCCTCCTGACATATTTAAATTCCATTCAATCCATCAACAATAACTTCGTCTGGTCCTTGCATCTAGCATTAAACATGCACTCCTCTGCAGATTGAAAATGTCCTGGGGGCACGGCACTCCCTGACATTAGACTTTACCAAACAGCATTTCTTGTGGGATCTCAACTGGTGTAGGCACACCGCTACAATACAATAGGTCTCAATGGAAAAAAACGCATTCCATTCTTCACTGACTACACTGCTCCCCCTCCCCTACAACCACTGGGCCGGGGTTATGGGAAAGAGGCCCATGCCCTTATCTACATGGGGGATCCCACTCTGGCAAAGTATTCCTTCATGTTAAAGGAGTGTGGCCTGGTATAGTTAGGGGGATGCATGGTTTTATCCCCCTTTGGCCTGCATGCTCAGATAAGGGTCTGGTATGGATTTTGGGGATGGGGGGACTCATGACATTTTCCTATTTTTGGCATGTTTTCCTACTTAAAATCCATACCAGACCGAAGATTGTGGTAAGACCTCCACATTGTTTTTTTTTGTTTTTTGATTTTTATTGACAGGCCCATTCGTGTACATTCTGCTGTCAAATGGGAATCATTGTTTGTTAGGACACAGGCAGGTGCCAGCTTCTTAACAATCAATGACTCATCCCTGCTGGCTGACAGCAGGAATGAGTCAAAACACAGCAGTATCAAAAACACATCAAAATGCACCCAGAACATAATTGCACTGAAAATCAGATCAACTCGCAGGCACACTAGCGTGAACCCAGCCTAATATACTTTTTTTTACAGCACTTCATTTCATCCTTTGAAAAAAAAATGTGAAACTCTGTGGGGGCACCAGACAGGAGTGAGGGGCCAGGAGAGCCTGTGGGAGACCCGAGAAGAGAAGGATCCAGGCTGCTCTGTACAAAACTACTGCACACAGCAGGTAAGTATAGCATGTTTTTTATTTTCCCAAAAAAAATTAACCTTTAGAATCGCTTTAAGATAGAGCAGGGCTACCAAGGTGTGAATTTTATTTTACTCTATTTATGTTTATGTTTTAAATTTTATTTATGGTGGCAGCTCATGATTAAGTTAAATTTCTAGTAGGATTTTTCATTTTAGTTTACTTAAGCACTTCCTAAGCACTGAGTATTTTGGTCTGATTATAGGTGTTTTGCTACACTGAAAATTCAAGTGTATTAAAAAAATAGTTTTGTGAGCAGATGGAGGAAAAAGGCTAAGACACAAAGACACAAAGTAGATGTCTTGTTACACTCCAGTCCCATTGACAATTGTGCTTTTCAATGAACACGTGTGTTTGAAACTTAAATTCACTTGTATGGCACTGTTCACGTATATGTTTTGCAGCTCATTGTGTTGTTCAAGAAGGGTCTTGTGCATATTTTGTGCAGTGCAGCATGCTATATGGCCCACACAAGTCAATAGGGATGCATACCAACATGCATTACATATGTTGGCATGCAATGGTGTGCATTTTGACTTATTATGTGTATATTGATTAGGGATGCACTTTGTGATCTCATGCCTTAGGCTGGGGAAAAAGGTTTCTTAAGGTTAGTGTCCAGAGGAATATGTCTCTCACAAGCTCCTGTTGAGGCCATCTATGTGAGGTGTGGAGCAGGCCCCAGCTCTTTGATGAATGCTACAGATATTAATGTGACAACCAACTGAGAAAAACAGCTTGGGGTGATTTTAGAAGCATCTTCCAACCATGATTGCGCAATCTCTTCATATAAATAAAAAGGTATATAGACTTGGTTTTTACTCATGAAATTACCCTTTATGTGATGTTGCCCTAGCACCAACCCCGAAGGAGCTGATTGGTAATTTTGGGTTTTCTGTTTTGCACTTTGACTCCAAGAACAACCTCAGGCCCTCTGACACACCAAATAAAAATCATTGCAAGCATGAATAAAGGCACAAGTGTATAATACCATTACCTGGCGGTGGGTTCTTACCAGTAAATAGTCACACACTTGTTTAGTGGTAAATACTCATAATCTATTGATACAGATTAGAATGAATTACAATTTGAACATAAATGAGTACGCAGCAGGTAAATTATGATACAGTCTGCTAGGCAGTGTTATAACTATGCAAACTGGCAAAAATTAGGCTTTATGAATGTCACACCACTTTCTCAAACTCAATCTTTCTAAAATTGATCTTGTAATATTTCCTCCTCCCCAATCCCCACTACTTTACCATTGAGATCAATGGCACAACCATTGGTCCCTCCACACATGCCAGGGTGCTAAGTGTAATCCTAGACTCTGACCTTTCCTTTAGCCCCCACATCCAATCACTGACAAAATCTTGTCGCCTTAACCTCTGCAATATTTCCAGAATTCGGCCCTTCTTGACTAACGACACCACAATGCAGCTTATTCACTCCTTGGTTATTTCCTTGACTACTGCAACTCTCTCCTCATTGGCTTACCCCTACACAGGCTATCCCCCTTTTAGTCTATTATGAATGCTGCTGCTAGACTAATACACCTTACTAACTGATCCATGACTGCTGCCCCTCTCTGCCAATCTCCTCAATGGCTTCCAATAGCTCAACGTATAAAATTCAAAATACTAATCACAATGTACAAATTCATCCACAGTATCATCCCCAGCTACATCACCAACCTCATCTGCAGATATCACCCAAACCATCCTCTCTGCTCCTCCCATGACCTCCTGCTCTTCAGTTCCCTTGTTACCTCCTCCCACACTTGCCTCCAGGACTTCTACAGAGCCTCTTCCATCCTCTGGAACTCCCTACCCCAGTATGTCTGGTCATCTCCTACCCTGTCCGCCTTTAGGCTATCATTGAAAACTCATTTATTCAGGGAAGCCTACCATACCTCCACCTCCAAGAACTGTATTTGAGTCACCTCCTTCAGATTATACCCTGCAGCTATTACCTTTTGCACCACCTCCCCTTCCTTTTAGATTGTAAGCTCCATAAGCAGGGCCCTCCTATTCCTTCTGCATTGAACTGTATTGTAATTGTACTGTCCCCCTTTATATTGTAAAGCACTGCGCAAAATGTTGGTGCTATGTAAATCCTTTATAATAATAACAATAATACTCCTAACTAGAATCAAAAGGTGAGTTAGCAAATCAGCAAGTAAACAATATTAATAAACATTAAATGCAGTATAAATGAGGATAATACTACACTAGACTAGAGTGCACGCTTGATTGATTGACTGGGGTACTGTCAGGAACCATAAACCAGGCAGAGACAGAATGTGCAGTTAAAATTACACCTTTAATGAAATAGCAAAATAACGCAGTTCAGAAATGTAGCCAAAAACAGAAGCCAGGGTTTGAATGCCAGAGCGGGTACTCAGATGAGCTAAGGGTCAGGAAACCAAAAGTCAGCATATCTAGAAGCGAAATCAGCCAGGCCAAGATGTACACAGGAACACACTGGAGATCATAGACCACAAAAGAAGAAGAAATGAGCTAAGCTGCTTAAATAGCAAAATGGGTTGGCTGTGGGCTCGACTAATGAGGCAGGCAATGATATCCAGGAGAGTCATTGTGGAGACAACTAGTGGCTGGAAATTAACTGACAGCTGAGCAACTTCTGAGCACTGAAATAAAAGGGCTGCCTTTTAAGTAGCAGGAGCCCAGCCCTGACAGGTACAGCATCTCTAAAGAAGTACCTCTTTAACTGAATAAAGGGACAAGGCCGCAGGGCAGCAACTCTTAGAGGCAGTCTTTAGTCCTGACTCTTTGGCCGGCTAAACCTTGGGACCCAGTAATCATTGTTGCATGTTAAGGCAGTCAACCTGAAGGCAGTTCAGTAACTATAAGGCAGCTGATTAGGTGGCGCTTAATGTTTCAGTCTCTATGGATGGTAACAGGTAATGGTCAACAGACACTCTTACGAGACACAGTGATACAGCAGCAGTGGTCCCTATGGGTAGATGCCCCTTAGCTCTGGGGTACTCATAGCGACTCCAGTAGTTGACATGGCGGGGACTGTATCCTGGAAGCGGCTCTGTCCCTCAGATCTCAGGTCACAGTGTGGTGCTCTGTACATTTTCTGGTAGTTCCAGACACAGCAGTAAGCTTTCTCTGGCACAGGCTCTCTCTCTCACATCTCCACAACACATTTCTCCCACACACTCTCCCGCTTGCACACACTGCTTGAGGAGAATAGCTTTGTCCATGAAAATCTGGTTCTCTCCTTCTTAATGCTGGTTGGCCCTTTGATGTTGCAAGAAAAGAGAGAGAATAGAGTCCACACACACACAGTCCTCTCTTGTGGTTAAACTGTACTCTGCTAACAAGAGGGGTTGGGGTCAAGCATGGAGTTACACAGACGACCTGTAGCTTACCCCTCCCATCACAGTACAGCCGGCTGTTTACACAGTAAACTGGTGGAGAGGGCAGGCAGGCAATCTAGGTGGGGAAGGATTGGCTGTCCTGCTACATTAGCATTACATGAATAAATATGAAGTCCAGTCCAGGACAAATTAATTTTGTTTTTGTGATAGTTTGGGGGAGGACTGAAACTTCTTCAGGTTATTTTTGCTGACTGCACCTAGAAAAGGGGGCTTATTTCTCTCTGTTCATTCTGGTCACTCTTATCACAAAGAAAGAAAGAAAGTGAGAAGAAAAAGCAAATTGTACACTTGTCACTAAACCTTGTTCATTTCTAAATCTAACAATGGGAACACAGACATCAAGAAAACCCCTTAGACAGAACTTGTTAACAATTTCCTAGTCTATAAAAGATAAAATCAAATAATGTTTGCCTTGAGTCAAAATTTAAATTGGTAGCTTTCTCTAAGTACATGCACTAGGTTATTCTATTAACAGTTCATGACAAGGAAAAGCTATGCGTTTTCACATATTTTCGATGTTGCTATCTTACTGCTGCAAGGCTGTTTGTCTTGAACCAACATGCATAGTTATTACACTGTGCTAGAATACCTGGTATTTGTCCAAACAATTTACCAATTATGACAAAGTAATGCTTATATTTTGAGACCTGTATTAATAGTACTATGCATGGGGATATACTGTACTGTACATATTAAATAGGTTTTATTCATTTTATTGCATCAAACATGTGAAAATGTAATTGCTGTTTATTTACAATTCCTAGGCATATGGAAATGATTTTCATATGATTATCTAATAAAAGTGAATTAAACTTGAAGCATTCCTTACTCCTTTTGGAATTCTTTTGTTATCCAAATTTTTTATATTGTGTCATCACTACAAATGATGTGTTCAAAACAATATAAGCATAGGAATGACTGTATGTTTTCTAACTGCCAGTCAAACTGCCCTGCTAAAGATGCAATGTATTGTGAAAATGTGTCTAAGTGTATTGCCCCATGTATGCTTCTTTTTCTTGCTGACCATTTTTTTTCCAGATACATAATGGATCAGGGAACCCTCAAAGAGGAATTCAGTCTTTTTGGTGCTTTCAGTATATGCACAGCACGAGGAACAGACATGGAGAATTCTGAGTAAACTGCAGAATCCTCTATTTAATGGGTTATATACCAAAGATACATTCACCCATGCAGTGGTCAAGGCTGAGGCCACATAAGGTGTTCAATTGGGGCAAATTGCTCACCAGCAGCTAACACCATGGGCAGAGATTGTTCATTGTCTCTGGAAGAGGCTAATCAGGAGGGAGCTGCAGTTGATCGGCATGTAGCTTGCTACTAAATGATAAATCAATTGAGCTACTGTCCACAAATTATTATAAATATAATAAAATATATTTAAATAATCATCAGCAGTCTAAAAGAACATCAAAGAAACTTATTTTTCATAAATCAAAAAATCTTCTGCCATTTAGGGAAGTTAGGTGGTTAAGTGCTATTATTCTAGAAATACTTGTACAATGTAGATCCATTGCGCTACAAAAGGCTCCTTCACCACTTTCTCACTGAGTACAGTTGCAAGAAAAAGTATGTGAACCCCTTGGGATTACGTGGAGTTTTGCATGAATTGGGCATAAAATGTGCTCTGAACGTCATCTAAGTCACAACAATAGAAGAACACAGTCTGCTGAACATAATACTACACAAACATTAGATGTTGCCATGGTTTAATTGCACATAACATGTAAACATTCACAGTGCAGGGAGGAAAAAGTATGTGAGGCCCTAGCTTAATGACTTCTCCCAGAGCTAATTGGAGCCAGGAATGAGCCAACCTTGACTCCAATCAGTGTGCTGATATTGGATGTGTTGCTGACAGCGGTCCTGCCCTTAAAAAACACATACCTATTTTGGGTTTACTGGTTTCAAGAAGCACTGCCTGATGTGAACCATGCCTCACAGAAAAGAGCTCTCAGAAGACCTACGATCAAGAATTGTTGATTTGCATGAAGCTGGAAAGGGTTACAAAAGTATCTCCAAAAGCCTTGATGTTCATGTGTCCACGGTAAGACAGACTGTCTACAATTGGAGAAAGTTTAGCACTGTTGCTACTCTCCCTAGGCGTGGTCATCCTGTAAAAATGACTGCAAGAGCACAGCGCAGAATGCTGCATGAGGTAAAGAAGAATCCCAGAGTGTCAGCTAAAGACCTACAGAAATCTCGGGCACATGCTAAGATTTTTGTTGACACATCTACAATAAGGAAAACATTAAACAAGAATGGAGTACATGGGAGGACACCACGGAGGAAGCCATTGCTGTCCAAAAAGAATATTGCAGCACGTTTGAAGTTTGCAAAAGAGCACCTGGATGTTCCACAGCACTACTGGCAAAATATACTGTGGACAGATGAAACCAAGATTGAGTTCTTTGGGAAGAACACACAACACTATGTGTGGAGAAAAAAAGGCACAGCACACCAACATCAAAACCTCATCCCCACTGTAAAACATGGCGGAGGGAGCATGATGGTTTGGGGCTGCTTTGCTGCCTCAGGGCCTGGACGGATTGTTGTCATTGATGGGAAAATGAATTCCAGAGTTTATCAAGACATTTTGCAGGAAAACGTACGATCATCTGTCCGCCAACTGAAGCTCCGCAGAGGATGGGTGATGCAACAGGACAATGACCCAAAGCATACAAGTAATTCAACAAAACAATGGCTGCAACAGCACAGAAAATGCCTTCTGCAGTGGCCCAGTCAGAGTCCTGACCTCAAGCCGATTGAAATGCTGTGGCATGACCTTAAGAGAGCGATTCACACCAGACATCCCAGGAATATTGCTACACTGAAACAGTTTTGTGAAGAGGAGTGGTCCAAAATTACTCCAGATCATTGTGCAGGTCTGATCTGCAACTACAGGAAACGTTTGGTTGAGGTTATTGCTGCCAAAGGAAGGTCAACCAGTTATTAAGTCCAAAGGTTCACATACTTTTTTCTCCCTGCACTGTGAATGTTTACATGTTATGTGCAATTAAACCATGGCAACATCTAATGTTTGTGTAGTATTATGTTCAGCAGACTGTGTTCTTCTATTGTTGCGACTTAGATGACGTTCAGAGCACATTTTATGCCCAATTCATGCAAAACTCCACGTAATCCCAAGGGGTTCACATACTTTTTCTTGCAACTGTATGTCCCTAATGCCAACACAAATGTGATGGACAATATTGTAAGTGGAACACAAATGTGATGGACAATATTGCAAGTGGTTGAGTTGCCAATCAGGATGATGTAGTAAAAATGATTTTCCCATAGTAAAATATCTGTTAAAACAATAAACACAAAGTAGTTTCAGAAGATCTACATTTTTATTGCATAGTGGGTGCACTAAACATCAACAGTAACTGCAGGATGAAATGGGGAGAATAGCCCTGCAGGCAGGAGTCACATGGGAAGTATATATACACCTGAGAACTAGAATTCCTGAGTCTCATCCTTGAAATGTAAGCATACACTTTGACCATCTGTGGTGTATTGACCATTGTTAGACCAAACTACTTAAATAACAGAAATTTCTTTTCAAAACAGTACTGAATCCAGCTGGGAGAGCAGTCAAAGACATGAAGACAATGCAAAGCCTCGGGACACAGAAGTAGAACTCTCAGATGATAGAACATGAACATTTACCAGGCCCTCTTAGCCATCCACAGAGTGTGGCAGTGCACAAAAGGGTTTACCTAAAAAGATAAACCCCTCCTGGGATGAGCAAAACGTCCATAAATTATTGTGTGACTTTCATGAGAGATATCAAGGCATCAGACCAAATCCACATACTTAGGCCTTAGCTCAGTTTTTTTTTTTTTGGAGTGGTGCTCTGCAAATTCATGTTGGACATGAGGACCTGACCCTGTCTGTGAAGTGGCACCTCGGGGCAATGAATATAATCTACTACAGAGAAATCTGTATTTAAAAATAAGAAAGTGTGTCTAAATACCAGACCCTTTTCCGGTTGAGGGTTTAATATGGAAAATAATGTGACCCTAAAAAATAGATTGGGGTAATTCTTACTGGGTCCTTCAGGTCCAGTATAGACTTTAAAGGACAAGTACAGTCTTTCGGTTCTACTTCTCCTGTGAATCACAGAAGTGCTGTTCTTTCTGACGTCACTCAGAGTCACCCCAGAGTCTGCAGGGGTGCCTGGCTCAGCCTCTCAGTGATCCGCTGACAGCCTGAGCCAGCCGCTCCCTCCCCCTCCACAGCCCAGCGCTGCAGTGAGAATGGGGGGTGGGGCAGAGCATGCAGCATTGACTGACATCACTTTCTGCTGTGGTTGTGAGAGTACAAATGCAGCATCAGATTGATGCTGCACCCACATAGGTAAGTATAACTGGTCAAAAAACACCAAACCCCTACTTCTCTTTTAAGGGGAAATCCAATGCAAAAAAATCAAGAAAATGTATTCCCCACAAAATTCACACCAGATCTTTATTAGCTTGCAGCCCTACAGACCAGGAAAGGGGGGCAAGTGTGCTCTCTCTCCCTTCTGAAGCATACCAGCCCACATGCCATCAACATGGGAGGGTACCTTGTCCCCATGTTGATGAGGAAGAGGTTCCAACACCCTAGCCCAGTGGTTGTGGGGTTCCGCAGGTAGGCAGCTTATTGGAATATTGATACACCCTTTTATAATAAGATATAATCCAGATATTACCCCCCCATGTGAATGATTAGGGGGTCCAAAAAATGCCATTGATATAAATCAATCATAAATAACTTTGTCCAGCGATGCAGATCCACATCAGTCATGATTCCAGATGCCCAACAACCCAATGAAAGAAAAAAAAAAAACGCCAAGTGCCACATCTGTTCCCATCCCTGCATCTAAATTCTAAGGGGCAGGGTCTCTTTGGTGACATCTTTGACCAAATGTGAACATGATTATATTTCATTTAGGGATATGTAAACCCCAAATTTCATGTTTCTGATTTGTAACTGCTATACCATGTGAAAGGAATGATTTTCTTTTCCCCTCAGAGACCCCCGGTCTGTGGAGAGATTCCTGGTTTATCAGCAGAATTCTGGGAACACCCCTTGAACACGGAAATCACGACAGCTTATGTTCAGAGATGTTCAAAGTTTATTAGACATTAATAAGATTATATAGACTACAGATAATCATAAGGGAGGGGGGAGCGAGTTTCAAAACTGCAACTTGTAAATTTCCATCATGAGCTAACTACATGAAACATGACATATACATTTCTTGGTACAAATTGTTTTGTCTAACTTTTAGGGAAAACAGACAGACAAAAACATTGTCAGGGTCGTGTTAGCTTCTGTTGATACATCCTTGAACAACTGAAAACAGTTTCATTAAACTTCTAATATCTCTACAAAAAACTAACTTAATACTTAATACTTAAAATGGCGTACATAATACAAAATGGAAGTTATCTAGATCCTTTCAATCCCCTCTAAGATCATGAACATGATCTCAATTCTTTACTTCATTCATCTTTCTGTACATAGCTAGATAACCTTCATTTGTATTCTGCGGCTTGGTAGCTCTAGCAATGCAATATAATGAGCATTTAAAACATAGATAGAAAGATAAAACAAAAAACAATATCATGACTATGCTTACCGCGATACCTTTCATCCATGAAAAGATGGAACCAAATCCTGATCCTAACCAATCAAAAGGAGTCCATCCATCTTTTCCTATAGCTCTAGCTTCTTCCATCAAACCATCTACCTGTTCCCTGTGTTGCTTTATTATTTCATAATAATCTGGAACAGTCATTGTGGTATTATATATCCAAGTACAACATTCATAATCCTCTGTCATCACACAGACCTGTCAGAGCAGCACTCATACTTTCAATAGCTAATTCTTGCATCTCCAGCTGTTTTCTAATAGCTCTGGTCTCAGTATTTAGCAACCCTATGTCCTTAGAGTTCCTCTCCAGTATGTCATCAATAATGTTTGTGTAATTATTTATTTTGTTCATGAGTGTTATTCCCCATCCCGTGTAGGTAGGGAACCATGACCAAACCTTATCCCCTGTAGAGAATAGATCTACCTTTTCTTGTTTGGTTTCCCTTCTCTGTCTCAGAGTTAGTTGGTATTTTGGGTATGTACTGGCTTTTACCTGGTGTTCCTTTTGGTCTATAGCTGCCATAATTGGCACTAATTGGGCTACATAGCACCAGCCCTGGACATTACTCGGTATCCAAGGGTAACAGATCTTACCACAACAGATATAGGTATTGTTTCCCAAGAAGATCGGCAATTTTTGTATTGCAGAATGAAATTCAGGGGTGACAACAAGTGTAAAATAAAAACTTTTCCAAACATAGTTTTCCCCACATTATCTTGTATCCCTTCTAAACTTTCATTCAGGGTTTTACCATTTACTTGCCAGAGTTTCACAGAAGAAGTTCCATCCCTCCTTCCAGGATCAGATATGTTTAATATGGACTGAGAGCACATTCCCCTTCCCTTGTGAGAAGTATTCCCCAGTCTAAAACACCAATCGGGGAGTTGAGTGACTCCCAGAGTTGGAAAAGATATGGTGGCATTAGAAGTAATATTGGTCAAACCAATACTTACATTCCCTTTTATTAACAAAAATATTTTGACTGGAGCGGCCAGAAGAGGAATTTCATATGTGCTGGGATGTAACTTACTACAGATCCAACATTTATCATAACCTGACTTTTGAGCATAAGCATATTTAAACTGCATCATCAACATTTTTCCTGAAAAAGGATTGTTCTCTTCAAAACTTCTTTTTGACTTTCTTTCACTTTTGGTTATCTGGGTCTCATTTAAATCTAGTCCTTGACCACAGATACCTTTTATTAGGCCCAAGTCCTCAGGGTGATAAATACAGTTAGTTAGGATCCATACTGGCAGGAAAAAGAGCACAGTCAGTGTGCCCAATAGGATCCAGAGTTTCAAAACACCATGAGGGGCAGTAAAAAATTTCATCTTCAGGGCCTTTTTCACTTACTTCACCCACTCTTCGAGGATTTTTCTCTCATACTTCACCTCCTTTTTCCATCTCGTGTTTCTCAGGTGTTTGGTTCACCTTCTTCACTCGACTAGCATGAATCCAGGACTGGGAATTCTCCACCAGAACAGCCGTTCTGGTAACCGCTATCACCGTAGTAGGTGGTCCAAAGGGGTAGCCTTGCTTCTTGTCTTTAGCGAGTTGGCGGACCACTACGACATCTCCCACTTGAAAAAGGTGTGTTGGTTCCTGAAAAGATAAAGGAGAGGTGCGAGCAACATTTCTTTCAATCTGATCTAAAGTTTGAATCAATTTTTCTCACATATTCTTGTTGTACCAGGTCAAGGTCCCCTCTTTCTAACATAAGTGGCTGTCTAGCCCAAGGAGTGGGGAACGGTCTTCCCATTAATATTTCAAAAGGAGATAACCCTGTAGTCTTATTAGGTGTCATTCTTACCTCTGCTAGAATTGCAGGTAACATCTTCTTCCAGTGGGTATAGGTTCCTCCAGTGGCCTTCCTCAACTTATCCTTAATCGTCCTGTTCATCCTTTCTACTATACCCGAACTTTGAGGATGATAGGGAATATGAAACTTCCAATCTATCTTAAGTACTTTTACCAAATCTTGACATACCTTGGCCACAAAGGCTGGTCCGTTATCAGAATTTATCTGCAGCGGACATCCCCATCTAGGTATTATCTCCTGTGTGAGAATTCTGACTACAGTTTGTGCATCTTCTTTATTAGTGACAAATGCTTCCACCCATCTGCTGAACATATCCACCATTACCAACAAAAACTCTTGCCTCTGTCCTGTTTTTGGCATGTGGGTAAAATCTATTTGTAAATGGGTGAAAGGAGTAGTTGGGTACACTAGATGCTGGTGTTGTGATTTCTTTGGGTTCTGTGGATTATTCCTTATACATGTAATGCACCTAGAAACATATTCTTTCACCAACCTAGATAAACCTGTAATGTAAAAATCCTGCAATAATGTTTCACATGTTGTTTTCCATCCTTTGTGTCCTAGACCGTGGTACTGTGCAATGAACAATGGGGCACTTGACATGGGAATGCATGGTTTCCCCTCTAAGCACAATAGACCAGAAGCTGGATCTAGTTGTGCTCCAGAACCATCCCAGTCTGCTAAATCGATTTTCGTAGCAAATTTTTGTAAATCTGCATACATCTGGTCATGTGGGGTGGTTGTGATGCCTGAAGTGAGCAAAGGCATCTGCTCACTGGCCACCTGTTGTAATGCGGCTTCCTTTGCTACCTTATCTGCTAATGCATTTCCTTTGGCAATATGATCTCTGCGATTTGTATGTGCCCTGCAATGTAGAATGGCTAATGTTTTTGGTAACTGTATGGCTTTGAGTAGATCAGATATCAAAGAAGAGTGAGATATGGTTTTGCCATCAGCAGCAATGAATCCTCTTCTCTCCCAAATGACCCCAAAATCATGTACAGCACCATGGGCGTACTTGGAGTCTGTGTAAATGTTGACGTCCTGTCCTGCAAATAATTGACATGCTCTTGTAAGGGCAATCAGTTGAGCTGCTTGGGCTGACTGATATGGAATTGGCTTTGCCTCGAGTATTTTGTCAGGAAGTTGCACAATGCTGTATCCTGCATGGTAAGTACTATCATTTGGCCTAGAACATGAGCCATCTACAAACACATCTGGGGCCCCATCAAGAGCCACAGCTGACATGTCGGACCTAGGGGAAGTGTCTTGCTGTATGTGGGTTATACAATTGTGTTCTGGTGCCACTTCATCCTGTTCCCCCTTTAGCCCCAGTAGGGCATTCAAAATTAGAGTAGGACCTGAATTTGCTGAAGAATATTTAATAATCAAGTTGGGATCAGATAGAAGAATCACTTCATATCCGCTCAACCTTTGTGCTGACATGTGTTGAGTGTGTATATTTTTCAGTAGTAAGGACACTTGGTGTGTGGTGTGTAGGGTAGTTTCATGTCCCAATGTGAAAGAAATAACCATCTCCACCAGAATTGCGCATGATGCAACAGCTCTCAGACAAGCAGGCATGCCCTGAACCTGAGTTGGCACTACTTTGGAAAAAAAAGCTACAGGGCAGAGCTTGCCTCCATGTTCCTGAGCCAGGACCCCCGCCATGGTTGTACAATTTTCCCTAGCATACAGATGAAACATTTTCTTATAATCAGGTAGTCCAAGACCAGGGGCCGTTACCATAGCATTCTTCAGGTACACAAAGGCATCAACCATTTCATTTGACCATGTGAGAATGTCAGGTGATTCTGAAAGTGTGGCAGACCTCAGAGTGTGATCATAGAATGAACAATCAGGTATCCATTGGCGGCAGTAACCAATCATACCAAGAAAAGTTAGCATGTCCTTTTTTGTTTGTGGGCGGGGCAGACCCACGAGAGCCGCAGCTCTTTTGTGACTGACATTCCTCTCACCATGACCCAGAATAAAACCAAGGTATTCAACCTGTTTTTGGCACCATTGCAATTTCTTTTTAGATGCTTTGTGACCATTCCCTGACAACCATTCTAACAGAGACCAACTATCCTCCTGACTGGCCTCCTGACTTGAACTACAAATCAATAGGTCATCCACATATATAATGAGGACCGAACCATTGGGAGGGGTCCAGGACCTCAGTGTGGTCTGGAGGGCAAGTGAGTAGACTGCAAACAAATCTACATAGCCCTGGGGCAATCTACACCAGGTCAACTGGCGGTTACGGAACGTAAATGCAAATAGCGCCCTCGTCTGGTGGTCCACAGGAACCGAAAAAAATGCATTTGTTAAATCAATCACTGTAAAATATTCTGCATCGGACGGAATGGAGGTAAAGAGTGATGGCACATCAGGCACTATTGGGGCTAATGGAACCACCAAATTATTTATGGCCCTCAAATCTTGTACAAACCTGTAAGAGCCATCTGGCTTCTTAACAGAATTGATAGGTGTGTTGTAAGGAGAAACAGTTTCTTCTACCTTCTGTTTACATGCTGTAGCAATAGGGAGGGAAGCCTTATTCTTGAAAACCCTTTTTAATTCTGTGTCAAGCTCCTCCCACATAGTTTCTCTCCCTTCTGTGGTATTCAGTTTATAGGCAGTAGCCTGTGTATTACTTGGTTCTATGTGACTAATGCTTTTTACATTTATCCAATCCCAAGCTGGATTATTTCCCAGAATACCATCAATGATCAATCTCATATCTTCCTGTGTGTAATTTCTTCCTAAACATGCCTTTTTTAAATAAGCAAGTGTACCTCCAGGAGATACTGTAGGCTTGGGACAATGTTTAACAATCTTATTAATATCTTCTAATTCTATGGGTTTTTTTAGAATTAGTTCTCCTGCTGTGAGAAAAGGTAGTGTCAATATAGCCAACTCCTTTCCTCCTACGGCCCCCTCATCTTCTCTTTTTCCCTCTTGTTTCTTATCCATGGATCTAAGCTGCATTCTAAATTCCTCCACCTCTCTGCCCTTTCTATGACTGGTGTCACTTCTTCTCCACTGACCATCCTTTTTCTGTAATTTTATTATATTTACCTGTCCCTGTTCTTCGTATTCCAACTCTCCCTCGTTGTCATTATTCTCTGTAAGGATGCCTTGAACTTGGCTACCCTCCTCTGGTGATTTTATACTAATAATCTGTTTGGGTCTAGTGGAGGGGCCTGGCTGTATTGGTTGTAGATCCGGGACGGGAAGTGGCGCAGGGACAGGGGCAGGGACTGGAGGGGCAGGGGCAGGAGCAGGGGCTGGAGGGGCATTAGGCTGGGGAGTAATCATCCCCAAACTAATCAAAAAATCATCATCAGCAGCATTTTTAAAACAAGTTAATGAAGGATATATATTATACGGAGGGGGTGGGGTTGGTGTCTGAACTGTTTTCAGTCCAATCTTGGGTCTGCATGTCTTTTCAGATTGATGCTTTTCCTGGCATATTTTTAATGTATCCAATTTCAACTTCCTCTTTTGTTTTAAAGAGAAAATCAAATTGAACTTTCCCTTGCTATTATCAACCCAATACGGTGACCATTTTAACCAGTTTTCTCCCCCTTTCTTGGGAATGGGTCTGTACTCCCCATAGCTTCTGTCCAGCCTGCCATACAATCCACCCAGGGATTTATTAAATAATAGTCCGTCCCACAAACTCTAGCAACATAATCCTTACAATTTTCTCCCTTTTCTGGGGGACCTGGTGGGTAACTACCTCCTTGACCCATATTTAGACAGTGGATAAAACAATTTTAGCTTAAAATCTTATTTTGTTCCACACAACAAATTATCTTATACTTCTACGCAACAGAAAGAAAAAGCAAAAGACAGATAAACCAGAATCTGCTCCACAGACTTATTAACCTCTTGATAACTTCCCAAAGTTATCTCTTCACTGTTTTACCAAAAACAGAGAACTGTGTTTACCAAAACACCTTTTTTTTATATTATAGTGCACTATTTTGTAACTCTTACCAAAGAGTTAAGTCTGCTTTACCAAAAGCAGCTACAGGTTATCACGGGTCTATATAGACAATACAGAATGATTCAAGACCTTCCCTCAACACAGGGCAAGAAAGAGCTTTTAGTCATAAAAAGACAAAAGGTTTACTTACCAAGTGAGGTGGGTGGTCATCCCGGGCCGAGCCCCCAGCTGAAAGGAATGATTTTCTTTTCCCCTCAGAGACCCCCGGTCTGTGGAGAGATTCCTGGTTTATCAGCAGAATTCTGGGAACACCCCTTGAACACGGAAATCACGACAGCTTATGTTCAGAGATGTTCAAAGTTTATTAGACATTAATAAGATTATATAGACTACAGATAATCATAAGGGAGGGGGGAGCGAGTTTCAAAACTGCAACTTGTAAATTTCCATCATGAGCTAACTACATGAAACATGACATATACATTTCTTGGTACAAATTGTTTTGTCTAACTTTTAGGGAAAACAGACAGACAAAAACATTGTCAGGGTCGTGTTAGCTTCTGTTGATACATCCTTGAACAACTGAAAACAGTTTCATTAAACTTCTAATATCTCTACAAAAAACTAACTTAATACTTAATACTTAAAATGGCGTACATAATACAAAATGGAAGTTATCTAGATCCTTTCACCATGTACTTGTTTGAAAGAGTATCCTGTTCTCGTGTATTGCTTCCCTTGTGTGAAATACCTGGTGTTCCTGCCAGGTACTCCTATTAAAAACTGGCTACACATAAACTGCTAGAAGTCAGTCTGCTCTCCTCCAATGATCAGACTTCTCCTGACTTTCCCTCTGCACAGCCATTAACTGGGAAAACCAGTGTAATGCTGTTTCTCCTCCATGATGTGATGTAAAAAGGGGAAAAAAAGGTACTGTATTTTTTGATTCATAAAATGCACTTTTTTCCCCCAAAAAAAGGGGGGAAAATGTCAGTGCGTCTTATGGAGCGAATATGGATCGGCCACTCTGGTATTTCCGCCGCCGACACAGTGTCAGAATACCAGGCCGGCCACTCAGCTCTTCTCCGCAGCAGGACCTTACCTGTTCCTCGGTCCAGCACTGTACAGTCTTCCCACGCTGGCATCTTTAGTTTGGGCACCTGGCTGTGACAGCCGGGTGCCCACTGTGCATACGTGAGAAGCGCTGTGCTTTGTGAATGGCCCGGCGTCTTCTGGGACCTGTCATGTGTCCCAGAAGACACTGGGCCATTCACAAAGCTCAGCGCTTCTCGCGCATGCGCAGTGGGCACCCGGCTATTATAGCAGGGTGTCCACACTAAAGGGAGGACAACTCCGTGGAAGTGGGAGCGGGTACCTGTCAAATTCAGGTACCCACTCCGCCTCCCTCCCCAAAGGTCCACAGTCTCTTGGTCATCCCCTGTACTGTCTGCAGTCTCTGGTCATCTCCTGTACTGTGTCCGCAGTCTCTGGTCATCTGTACTGTGTCCGCAGTCTCTGGTCATCCCCTGTACTGTGTCCGCAGTCTCTGGTCATCTGTACTGTGTCTGCAGTCTCTGGTCATCACCTGTACTGTGTCCGCAGTCTCTGGTCATCTCCTGTACTGTGTCTGCAGTCTCTGGTCATCTCCTGTACTATGTCCGCAGTCTCTGGTCATCTCCTGTACTGTGTCCGCAGTCTCTGGTCATCTCCTATACTATGTCCACAGTCTCTGGTCATCTCCTGTACTGTGTCCACAGTCTCTGGTCATCTGTACTGTGTCCGCAGTCTCTGGTCATCTCCTGTACTGTGTCCGCAGTCTCTGGTCATCTGCTGTACTGTGTCCGCAGTCTCTGGTCATCTCCTGTACTGTGTCCGCAGTCTCTGGTCATCTCCTGTACTATGTTTGCAGTCCATTAGTTCAGAATATTTTTTTTCTTCTTTTTCTCCTCTAAAACCTAGGCATGTCTTATGGTCAGGTGCGTCTTATGGAGAGAAAAATAAGGTATTTATATTGTTTTTTTATGTGTATACATACTTGTTTTGCATTTCATTTTTTTATTTTAAAATGAATGGTCTGTTTTTCATGGTGAGTGTTGACATATAGTTTAATTACATCATAGGGATCCTGCTTAACATCAATGGTTGAATGGGGCACATATGAAAACAAAATATGAACTAAGAAAAGATGTCATTCTGACTTCCCTCAAGGGCTGTAACCTGGGAGTCAATTTGACACAAAACTTTTCACTCCTTATAGGGCATGATTGTGAATACCAAGCAGCTCTTCAATTCCATGCTTCAAGTCATGGGCAAATTGGTCACTGGCTCAGAACTTCATGAAATTCCCACCACAAGCCAAGGTCAAAATTAGAGTCTATATTGTGTGTATTATAGACACCAAGATCACAAACCGACACAAACAATGCAGAATAAAAAGACAATGTTGTACAGGGACAATATTTAAAAAAACATATATTATTGATTTACAAAAAAAACTATTCTAAAATGTGTAACCCTTGAACTACAAAAAGGTTCTACCATGTTAAAAAAAAGTTAATGAAAAATATGGCACTATGACAGAAATCAACATATCACTTGACACCCATTACACTATTGTATTATACTACCAAGAATTAGCAGTAACAACATGTAATCCTGTCCTTCAACACCTGTTAAACACAAGGTTATACAGTTATACAAAGGCAGAATATTTGCTATCAAGGTCATAATTTTCAACAATTAAGAAAAGTAAAAAACAAAAACACCAGAAGAAAGGAAAAAGAAAAAGTAAGAAAGAGGAAAAGGGAAAGGGCACACAGGAAGAAAAGAGGGAGAGAAATAAAGAAAAGAAAGAGAGAAAGCGTTCGACAAGTGATGTCGACCCAACATCGCTTCCGAGGGGACGAGGACAGTAACTATTATATCCTAGAGTCAGGCAAACTGAGTTGACCGAACATGACTTCCAATGAGGAAATACCAAAGCTTATTATCTCATAAAGGGCAGTAATGGAGAAAGAAAAAACTAAACCCATGGGATCCATATTTCCTTAAACTTGGCATAGTTGTCATTGGTTATAGCTAGTAACTCCTCCATGCACATGATATAGTTTACTTCCACCACCCGTTCCTGTATTGTAGGTATTGTTGAATATTTCCAATGCCTGGTGATCAGAGCTCTTTCTGCCAGGAACAAGAATCTAAATATTCCTTTTTTAATAGATTTAATTGACCCTTGAATTATAGAGAGAAAGGCTATCTCTGGGGTCTCCGGCCAGGTCCTGTCTTTAACCAAATGACTTAACTGAAATATGACCATCCAAAAAGATTTTACAACTGGGTAGGTCCACCATATATGGAGATAAGTAGTGCCCAGTTCACCACATCCACACCAACATTGATATATCTTTTTTAATAAAGCTGGGCACTGATATCATCTAGTTATAATTTTGTAGTTTCCTTCCTGCGATTGGGAAGCTAGAGTTATTTTGAATGTAAGGAGAAAGGCTTTGTCCCAGTCCTCAGATGCTATATTATGACCTAATTCTCGTTTTCAGTCTCGGATACAGAACGACTGATCAGCGAATGCAGAAGATAGAAGAATGCTATATAATTTAGAAAGAGCATTTTGGGTATTTTGAGTCAGAGAGACACAAATTCTCAAACCGGGTCAGGTCCCATCTAACCCATTCCTTGACCATCTTGTCATAAAAATTACTTAGCTGAAAATATTGAAGCCACTGTCCTTCATGAGAGCTCGAGAGAGAGCTAAGCTCTCCCAAGGGTTTCAGATCCTTCTGAGTGCATGCTTGCCAAATAGGCCTGAAGGTTGCCAGCAAAGAAAACCCTTTTCTGCTAGTCCAGGTGGAAACCCTGGGTTATCCAATATCGGTATTAAGGGCTCCAGCCTTGAAGAGAGGCCATGTGTTGTGATGATCTTGTCCCAAACATGTAAAAAGTAGGAGAGCAAAGGCTTTAGTTGTGATATGTGTGTACGATCATTGAGGTGCAGCCATGGAAGAGAAGTCAATGGGACAGATGACAAATTCAACTCAAAAGTAACCCGCTTACAGAAGCTGTTATGGAACCTGTCCAAGACCCTACTGTGGTGCTATGGATATTTGGTGGTTTTTATAGCTTAGATATTTGTTAAATTGTTAGATTTTAAGACCACATGCTGTTTTAGTAGCTAAACCTCCCCTACTGATATGTAAATGAACCCATTCAAATAGCCTTTGAAGAAGAGGCAAAAGTTGTTCTGGGAGACAAGGAACAAGCAAAATATGTTGTTTTTGTTCTGGACTCTGAAGGAAGATTCCTGGAACCTTTGAGAAAACTCCTTTACCAGAACGAACTAAGTTAAGTAACTTTTAGTGTATGCTTATCACATAAATAGTACATTTGTGCATGTTTTAGGCATATTTTGTTATGATTTGTGTTTTCTGCAGTTGTATGTGCAGAGTTTTTGTTTAGTAAAAACATTAATACACAACAGAGGTCTAAGCTTCCTTGGCTTTTATTGCAAGAACCTTTAAGCAGACACCAAGCAAAACATCTACTGAGCAGTGCTGCTGCAAGGTATAGTTCCAGGTGAGGCAGACCTGCACCACCATCATCTCACCTCTTCACCAAAACGTTGTACCGGATTCTAGCTGAAGATATATGCCATATGTATTTCAGTAGTAAAGAGCGCACCAATTGAAAGAATGAACGTGGGACCCGAATCAGAACTGTTTGAGAGATATATAGAAATCTAGGGAGGATATCCATCTTGAAGAGGGACATCCATCCCTGCCAGGAATGTCTCATTAAGGACCAGCTCTTCAGGCATTGCTGCATAATAAATAGAAGTGAACAGTAATTTAACTAATGCAATTTGTGAAATTGTGAGGGTATCTGTACTCCAAGAGATGTAGTCTCCCTAGCAGTATGATTATGTCAGTATTTCTGTGCTCAAGGAGGTACTTTTTTGCAAGGAAATATGTAGTTTTTTTATTTTAGGCCTGTAATTCTTAGGAATAACTCACTGAAATCTGTCCGGACAAGAGTCTATTAAACATCCCGGGTATGTTAAAAAATTTGAAACATGAAATCATAAATTATAATTTCATAAATAATCATAAAAAAAAATAATAATAATACATTTAATTCAATAATGTAATCAAACCAAAAACACTGAAATCTGAAATATAGCACCAAGTTCACACATCACTGATCTTAGTCTCAAAATCGTTTTCAGTGTCTGATGACGAATTTCCCCACGAATCATTATCACTCAATTCTGCAAGTGGTTCTAATTTACTGTCAATGTTCTTTAGCTGGTCTAAAACTGCTTTTGACATAAAGGGACGATTTTTGGACGCCATGGACGTTTCTCAGTTTCCAGGCAGAAAGAACAGTAAAAATGCAGGCAGGGCACAGGACACAGCACTAGGGATAAAATGTATGTGAAATGGTTTGATACAGTAATGTTTTACTATGTGATTTTCGTGTATTAGTGAATGTCACTTTTTAAAATTTTTTATTTCCCGCTGGTCACATCCCTGTACGTCCCGATGAGGGAAGACGGATGCCGGCATCGGCCGGAGGAGATGGCCGGGGACGCTGCAGGAGGGACATCGCGGGAGCGAAGGACAAGGTAAATGATCGAGGGATCCCAGAGCAACGCTGCAGGCTATTCCCGAGTGTAGCTCGGGGTTACCGCTTGTGGTGCTGAAACTTTACCCTGAGCTACACTTGGGAATACCTCCAGGGCGGTTAATGGAGTCTTGTGTCCATTGACAGGCAAATTTATCAGTAAGAGTATCTCAAGTGCCTGCAGGAAGTGAAATATCTAGGCAATACGATTTCGACTCATTATTTTTAAGTTATGGAAAGTGCCAAAGAGGTCCAATTCTTTTAATAATGAAGAGAAAGCTATGAATGGGTTAGTAATGTGCAGCAAAAGATCATCCGCAAATAGGCTAACCTTATATTGCTTGCCAGCAATGCTCCCTCCACGTAATGAGTCACTAGCACGCAAAGGGGTCACTAAGTGCTCCATTGCCAGTATATACAAAAATGGGAGGACATCCCTGGTGGGTCCCCTTGTGATACGTGGATCGGGTTCAAGAGTAGTCCATTTACCTTAATTAATGCTGTTGGGAAGGAAAGGAAGGAATAAAAAGCCATTATTTTATGGAGGAAATCCGAAGATAGGCTGACTTGCTCCAATGTTCCATTCAAGAATCCCTTATGAAGAAGGGTGAAATAAATTTCCTGTAACTGACAAGGAAAAGGGCACGTGTCTGAAATGGAGTTAAATGTGATATCTAAGATGGGAGCTAAGACATCTTGAAATTTTTTATAAAACACACTTGAAAATCCATCTGGGCCTGGACTCTTACCTGCCAGGAGCACCTTAATCTTTTGGATTATTTCCTCAATGGTAAAGGTGGTATTCAGTGATTCCACAGCTGACTGGTCCAACCTAGGGAGAGCTGTTGTCGAAATATACAGTATTAAGAAAGCTGTGTAAGGCCTTGAGTGTTGATGGAGGCCATATGAGGAATAGGAATGTTATATAGAGTCATATAGTACTCATACAACTTCAAAACAATATCTTCAGATGAATGTACTAACTCCCTATTGGGGCAGCAAAGTTTTCAGATGTATATGCACCCTAATTTTGTGCATACTGATCTAGCTAATAATCTGCTTGCCTTAGTATCAAATTCATGCATACAGTAGATCTGTGCATGCAGTCCCTATGCTGGAAATAATCCAGGTCTAATAATTGGTGAAGATCCTTGATTTTGTTTTTAAGTTGTTGGAATAGATCAGCCTCAAGTGTGTGTTTATAGTGAAATTCTAAAAAATATGAACTTCCTGCAAGAGTCATGTAATATCTGAAGAACGTTCTTTTTTCAGATGAGAGCCCACTGAAATAAGGGTCCCTCTAATGACTCATTTCAGGGCCCCCCATTTGATTGGTTGTGATGTTGTGTGCGACATATGATCCTGTAGAAATCCTGAGAAACTGCATGTCTAACTGCTACGCAGGTAGAGTCATCTTGTTAAAGGGTTTTTTTCAACAAGGCTGTAGATTTGGAAAAGTGTGGGAGAAGAATAAAAAAAAGAGCGGAGAATGATCCGACCACAATTGAGAGTCAATTGACTAGAGTTGAGTCCATGGAGTTAATCTATATATGTAGTAAAACACGCTTGACAATATAGCTATATTATTCCTGCACCTCTATAAAATGATTTCTTAGCCTCCCCCACACAGGATGGTCTATACACCTCACAACCCAGGACCTCCGGCCTAAAGGGGCATGATAGGCACCAATACCGGAGGACAATCCCTCATCAAATAGTAGGACCCCAACTCATGGGAATAGGGTTACATTCTTAGAAAATATAGAAGCTGGTAGGAGTCCCATCTCCAGCTCAAGACATTCACACTAGCAAAAATAGGTAAATGGAGACAGGTTCATTTGACGGTCTAAATAACTGGTTTTCACAATCCAGCAAGCATGGTTATAGCCCAAAAAAAAGGTGCTTAAATAAACCTCCCAATGAAAATAATCAAAAAGTGAGGGTCTTAGTTAAAGGATACACCAGGAAGAACTATCTAATTTATGTCCACATAGTGCCCAATGGCTCTCTATTAGACCACTCGCAGTCCAAATCTATCCAAGGGGTCATCAATATGCCTAGGACCAATTTCTTGTTAATATGTTAATAAAATAGTGTCACAATGTTGTCACCACCAAACCTATGTCCTCTTAAACTATATGCACAGATCAATAATGCCCTAGCAAGTGACAAACTAATATAAATATATGCTCTGTTCAAAAATATATATGAAAAAATAAAGATAAATAATCAGAAAGCAGCTATCACTGCAAATTGTGTACTTATCAAAAAAAAATATTAGAAACAATGAAGCGCTATCAATGTAAAGACCCCAAATCAATCAATTATAAACACTATATAGATAAATGTATACATCTGTTAAGATATGATAAATCAATGAGTGGATCAAACCTCAATACGAAAAATGTGCAAAGAATGTGCACTAAATCATGTAAATGATTACAAAAATAATAACATAATCAATCCATATGTCACAGTGATATTAAATATATTCATTCCAAAGTCAATATAAAGTGCAACAGTGGTAGAAAAATAATTCCATTAAAAATAAATAAATAAATAAATAAATAAAGTGAGTCCCATACATCATTTAATTTCCATCTCCTATTGCAATTAAGTCGATCTTCAGTGCATGGAAGCTCCAGTTCCCACACCATGCACACTAGAGTGCCCTTCACCCAGTCCTCTGGGTATCAGCTGCACCTTCAGTTTTAATGCATAGTTGTTATGTTTAATATTTGACCCTGATGCATATGTAGCACCCTCCTAGTTTAGCTAGGGGGAGCTAGACTCCAATGGTTAGACAGGGGTTGAGTAGCAGCCCAGATGTAATAGCCAGAGAGGGGTCAAATTGTGGTCAGGGCTGAGAGGCTCTGCAGACCAGCTCCTCTTGAATTTCCCCCTGCTCTAGGGCTTTGGGAGTAGGGCCCTAGAGGCAGTGGTGGATCTGAGGAGTGACTGCTTGCACTTTTGAGGGATCCTAGCCAATCACCAACAAGATGTTGACAAGGGGTCGGACACCCTTAAACGTGTTGGTGCCTGCCCAGTAGGAAGAGAGTTGGAGTGAGAGTTTGGTGGAAAATGTGAAGCTGAAGGAAGAGGGTTGCAAGGAGGCCCAGTGGGATGGGGACTACCTAGAAGCCTTGAGCTGGAAAGGGGGAAAACTCAGAACTCACTGGCCTCCCTGAGAGAGGACCACCTATATGGCAGGGAAGGAGAGGCCCAGCTGAAAGGCCTAGTAAAACAAGAAGAAGGGTCAGCCGCACACCGGCACTAGATCATGTGAAAAGTGTTAACAGATCCTGTATTCATGTCCTGGTGTTTTGTTTGTTCTATGGATCAATAAATATACACTACATTCATCAATCCTCTGGTGTGTGGCTGACCCTTCTTCCTGTTGCATCATGTGTGGTGGCGAGCCAGAGCCTACAGCTGTCGTGGATTGATCTGGATTGTTTCCCTGAGCGGTATACCTCTGTTCTTTGAAAGGCCTGGTAGCAGCCACCAACCCAAAAGTGGTACAGGAGAGGATCTGAGTGAATACACCTACACTCCCTGGGCAGATAGGGGAAGGAGCACTCTGGTGGAAAACCAGATTAGCCACCTACCAGTGACTGTTTTCCTCTTAAAGTGACAGGAACTGGATCCCTGTTCAGGGATACCTGCAGATTGCTGGGTGAAGAGGAGAAGTTCATCTAGGGTCGGGGGGGTATACTAAGTTTATCAGTACCCTTGGGCATCCTGTACACCCCTAACCATATCCCAGTTCACATCCCCTAAATAAAACAACAATAACAAAATCTCAAGGACTGATTTCTGACTCTGGATGCAAGCTTTTGTGAAAATGAGTAATGCCTGGCTGTGCAGGGCTATAGGGGGACCCAAATTTTCTAGTGACTCCTAAGGGGGAAGTGCTACATATAGCATTAGGACCCTGTGGCCCAGCTTACTACAGATCCATCTCAGATTAATTTTTTTTTAGCCCATTAGTATTTATTAATACTTTGTGGTCTGGGTGACCTAGATCCCTGCTGTAGTTTGCTCTAATCCCTTACCCTGGTTTGTCCTTGCTTCAGTCTATTACAAATCCACTTAGTTATTGGAGGTAGTATCTTTTCTTTTTGGTAAACCCTTGTGACATACTATAGGCTGTTCTTACCTTCATGTCCAAACTGTGTGACACATGTGTGCAGTGTCATTCTTACCAATGTCTGTCTCATTTCATGTGGGCACCTGGAACCTCACACTGTTATCATTAATTGGGCACTTTCCTTGTCTCCAATTGATCTTAGTCGTGTGCTTTCAGAGGTACTTGACCTGTACGGCCTCCCATTTCATCTATTTCACCATCTTTTTTAGTTTCTTCAGAGCAAGCTCCAGTTGTCCACAATCTGCTGGATATTCATTTCAGCTTATGTTTGTTATTTTCATCTGTTTTAGCCTGTGTGCTCCTGGGCAATAGTTACTGCACCCCCAACTCGATTCTATTTCTGGGTATTCTGATTTGAGACATTCACAAAACAGAACATCTCTACTGGGTTTAGTCCACCAGATCCCAGCAGTGGCTGCTGATATCTTTGGGTGGCCAGCTTCCGAGTCTCAATTGCCAGCCACTTTCATTGACCAGGCAGGGATTGCCAAATTTGTACGGTGATGTGTACGTGTGCAACTCACTGTACCAGGAGCGGACTGGCAGGTAAGTAATTTTAATATATAAGAGGCAAAGCATGTCTCTTCTGCATTAAAATTCCTGCCTGTTTGTCCATTTATAACTTTGGCCTACAGTTCCACTTTAGGCATCTTAGCTCTACTTCATTATGGCACCTTTAAATTTGCTGACACTTAACATAAAAAGGATTGAATTGTCCCAATAAGTGAGTCAAAGCTTTTAAAACATTTGCTGCCCTTAAAACTGATGTAGACTGCCTTCAGAAAACCCACTAAGCATCCCAAGCCACGCAAAAGTTTTTTAGCACTCAGTAACCTCAGGTTTATTTAGCCTCTGTACAAAATAAACATGGTGTTCTTATTGCCTTTCACAGCAGATCCCCTTTTGTTTCTCTAGCTAGACATGTGCACAATGGAAAAATTAGTTTTGTTTCATTTTGGTTTCATTTGTTAAGTAAATATTTTGTTTTGTCATAATTATTGTGTTACAGTGATTTTGTTTTCAAAACATTTTTGCTATTTCAGGAGAGTATATATTCATTATTCCGAATCGATTTTTTATTTTCAGAAGTTGTTTTATTCTTTTTATTCTTTAGTTATTTTGGAAAATTGGCTATATTTGTTTTAGTTTGTTATTGTGGTAGATTACTAATCCACTCTGAATCATCCCTGCTAGTCCAACCCACAAAGAAAAATTGAATGAGCTGGTTGGACAATATCGACTGG